>NC_090234.1:6772489-7052489 GCF_024489055.1 Chanodichthys erythropterus
ATGTTTTCTTCAAGTTCACTAAGAGTTCTATTCATAATATTAATTACACAACTATCCACTAATGTTTCACAAACACAAAGTGTCACAATACTCCGTTTCCATTTTTTAAATCTATTTTATATCATTTTAAAAATATAAAAAGCTTAATCTTGTGAAAGGTTGTGCCTGATAGCTTTCTTTAAGATAAAAGCCACTTAGTTTGATGTATGATATTGAGACTTTCTCTTGAAAGCAATATCTCTGTACATATTCACACTATTCCATTGTGTTCATGAGGAAATAACATGTAATATGATGCTGTAATTACTCTTAGAAATGAGAAAGTGAGAGTCTACACTCATATGCAATTATCCACAATCACTCAGATATCTCCATGACATCATTCCCCAATCAAAGAATCAGTTTGAGGCCTTTGTGTGGAGATTAATTCATAAAGCCGTAAGGGATATGTGCTCACAAAACAGGAAACATGCTGTCAGACTGGTTTTCACAGAGGTTAATTGAGAGAAAGACATTAAAATATAGTAGAGTGCGCCACCTGCTGGCCATCCATGCGCTTCAAATCAGCAATGTTTGTAGTAAATGCAGCCTATGACGAACGAATATGACAAAAGTCGTTAATAAAATTAACATGTTAGCAGCATCCTACTTGTAATAGTTGAATAAATCGACGTAAATGGCCTTGGCCAAAAGCTATCTGGCAGAAGCGTGAATGCAGGGGTGTATGATGATGATTTACAGCAGTTTTATGAGATGGTTATAATGTGTATCATCATTACCACAATGTGACAGATGAAATACTAGCATAATAAAACAGCCACTCTCACTTCCAATATTAGAGCACTTTTATTTATTGGCAGATGTCTCCTTCAGATTTATTAGAGCGGCATAGGCCTATTTTGTTATAGTTAAAAGAAGGTTTTCTCTCTCTTTATCTCTCCTCAGTGAAACTCTGGTCTGGTAAACGCATGTTAGTTCCAGCTCATTTGTTTCTTAATTAAACAGCTAAAAGCTCTTGGACAGGGTGGCATTATGTTCTGCTGAACGCTGCGACCTTTAATGAGTCTCTTGGATCGTTTTATCTAATGTCTGTGGGTGATAATCTGATTTATTCTGATTGTAAACAGTCCATTAAAGTGTCAGTGTCACTCAAGCCGAGAGAAATGCAGTGTGTTTGACACAGTCAGTCAGGTCTCCGGTTCTCCAGGAATAACACCTGTATCCCGTTGTGAACACATAAAGCCAAACCTGTGCTTGGACACACGGTTTATCAGAAGGCAACAGTCTGTCAAGACGTCCACTATATGTTTCAAATCACATATCATACTATACACCAATCAGGCATAACATTATGAGCACCTTCCTAATATTGTGTTGGTCCCTCTTTTGCTGCTAAAACAGCCCTGACCCGTCGAGGCATGGACTCCTCTAGACCCCTGAAGGTGTGCTGTGGTATCTGCACCAAGATGTTAGCAGCAGATCCTTTAAGTCCTGTAAGTTGTGAGGTGGATCCTCCATGGATCGGACTTGTTTGATCGGCACATCCCACAGATGCTCGATTGGATTGAGATCTGGGGAATTTGGAGGCAAGTCAACACCTCAAACTCATTGTTGTGCTCCTCAAACCATTCCTGAATAATTTTTGCTTTGTGGCAGGAGCATTATCCTGATGAAAGAGGCCACAGCCACCAGGGAAAACCGTTTCCATGAAAGGGTGTGCATGCTCTGCAACAATGCTTAAGTAGGTGGTACATGTCAAAGTAACATCCACATGGATGGCAGGATCATGGTTTCCCAGCAGATCATTGCCCAAAGCATCACACTGCCTCCGCCTGCTTGCCTTCTTCCAATAGTGCATCCTGATGCCATGTGTTCCCCAGGTAAGCAACGCACACGCTCCCGGCCATCCATGTGATGTAAAAGAAAACGTGATTCATCAGACCACCTTCTTCCATTGCTCCATGGTCCAGTTCTGATGCTCACATGTCCACTGTTGGCTCTTTCGGCGGTGGACAGGGGTCAGCATGGGCACCCTGACTGATCTGCAGCTCCATACGCAACAAACTGAAGCACTGTGTATTCTGACAGCTTTCTATCAGAACCAGCATTAACTTCTTGAGCAATTTGAGCTACAGTAGCTCGTCTGTTGGATCGGACCACACGGACCAGCCTTCGCTCCCCACGTGCATCAGTGAGTCTCGGCCGCCCATGACCCTGTCACCGGTTCACCACTGTTCCTTCCTTGGAGCACTTTTGATAGATCCTGACCACTGCAGACCAGGAACACCCCACAAGAGCTGCAGTTTTGGAGATGCTCTGACCCAGTCGTCTAGCCATCACAATTTGGTCCTTGTCAAACTTGCTCAAATCCTTAAGCTTGTCCATTTTTCCTGCTTCACATCAACTTTGAGGACAAAATGTTCACTTGCTGCCTAATATATCCCACCCCAAGTCAGAGGCACACTAAAAGATTTTTAAAATCTTATAAGATTTTCAAAATATAATAATATCAGAAGCGTCACTTCAATGTCATTCACAAATCCTCTCCTGTGGCCTCATGGGATATTAAAGCATCCATCGTATGCACACTTCAGAATCCCGTTGGAAGTAATAGTAAAAGTAATAGCTTTTCACATACTGTTTTATGAATACTATGAATTCGGACACTACTCGCCTCACATATTTTTATATATATATATATATATGGAAATAGGCATATTCAGACACTCGTAATTATAACTCGGACTCATACGACCTGACCACTGCAACGTCATGTGGAAATACTCAAAATGGCAGTGGCTTCAGAATTAAAATATAGTTAAGCAGTCATTTTGTAATATTTTTGTTTAATAATTCATATAATTTACTATTTTTAATGTCCTAATGTGAGAATAATCTGAACATAAATGAAAAACAAACAATACAGTTTCATGTAGCTAGCACAGAGTTGAATAACTTTAATAACGGAAGTTGCGCTAGTATTTTCTTCCCTGTTGAGACGTATATCAGAGTGAAATGTCTTCTGGAACAAGAACAAATGTAGGGCGGGGCTTGATTTTGTTCATGGGGAATTGATTGCATGGTTGTAGTTTGCTATTGGTGGATCTCATGTGAGTGACAGGTTGCCCCGCCCTCGTCATCAGAGAAGAGAAGAGATGTCGCTGCAAGAGGGAGGGGAAGTTATTCTGATTCAAGATTATGAGGCACATGAATTTTAAAAGATATGGATAATTCATTATAATAAATACTGCAATATTCCATGATCTGAAGAACCTCATCAAGAACTTTTTCATCTCCAGAAAGGACAAACCAGACATGATGTGACCCTCTGGCACTTTATTACTGTTATTCTTTAGCTGTTATGTTTTGCCTCTCCCTTTACTCCTGAGCGTGTCGTGACGTTGATCCATTGGGTCTTTTGAGATCTCCCCACACACACACACACACACACTGGCGACTCTGTCTGTGGGCTGCTCATATAGGGAAGGTGTGTGTTGTTCAGTATCTGAGCTGTGCAGATGTAGTATGATTGATGTCTTCAGTGTGACTTCTTGCTGGCACACTTTGTCAGATCTTCCACTCAGCTGTTGATCATACACCTTTCTGTTAGAGTTTAGAGCTGACAGTCGCCTGGCAATGGATGTATCAAATCCCACGCGTACACACACACACACACACACACACACACACACACACACACCATCATAAGGCTGACTGCTTCATAGCCTCATCACATGCTTCAGGTCTCAAAGGCGCTGATCTGCTGACTGAATGTGTTTTGTAACTGGTGAAATAAGTGCCTGAATGAGGACCCTGTAAACTGAGAGAGGGGCTTTAACAATCATTTCACAGTCGCAGCCATTCAGTATAGATGATTCGCTTTTCATAACATTTATGCTCAAATAATCACAATAAAACCACATCCTGCAGGTGTATTTTTGCAATCTGAATACAACTAGGAAAAAAATCGATAAATGAAAAGGCATAAAAACACTGACAGGTTCAGATGAATGATTACAGGCCTGACCTGTCGTCTCATGACGTCACTCACGGCTCAGACAGACAGTGCGTGATCTTCTCTGGGTTTTAGGACAGCACTTAAGGCAATAATTAACCAAAGTTTTATATCCTCTTAAAAATAAATGAATTATGTAACGCCGGCTCTGTGTGGCAGCAGCTGCGGTCAGCAAGTCTTCTAAATAAATCTTCGGACTCTTTTTTGCAGGGAGGAGGATGCGTCCGATGATGGACTGAACGCTTCCTGCCGCAGACCTGAAAACCCATGCAGGGAACATCTTCATTTTTTTTTTTTATTTTGGCACATTATCACAACCTGTTTTAGAGAAAAAGTGAAGTGCTTTGTGTAAAAATTGCTGATTCTCAGCAAATGCATTCTTCAGTCATTCTCCAGTGTAAAATAAAAAATAACAAGAGTGACAGGAGAATTAAACAGCTTTCCTTGTTTTTCAATGAAGCAACTGAAACCATCAGCATTTATGCCTGTTCTAGTTCACCCATATTCATCTACTACTTTTCAAAAGTTGGGAGTCAGTATGTTTTTCCCCCAAAGAAATTAATAGTTTTATTCAGCAAGCATACATTAAATTCATCTGTTCTTTTCAATGTTTTGTTCATCAAAGAATCATGAAAAATTTCCACAAAAACTTTCAATATTTTCAACAATGAGCATCAAATCATCATATTAGAATGATTTCTAAAGGATCATGTGACACTGATCTATATATATATATATATATATATATATATATATATATATATATATATATATATATATATATATATATATATATATATATATAAACATTAAATGGTAATGCAGTATCTGGTAAAAAAACATTTTGACAATGACAAAACAATGACATTCATTTTGTAGATTAAAAATCCTACATCTAGCCACCACCATTAGATGCATGGATTGTGTTGTCTTAGCACCAAAACCCTCTTACAGACATTTCTGAATCAACAATTGTGTGCTGTCCAGCATTGATCACTTGCATGAAGAGTAAAAGTTAAAGTGCATAAATGAAGAGAGGCTTATAGAGCAAAAAGGCAGAGAAAGAGTCACCAGCTCAAAAGATCTCTCTCTACCGAACAGATATAACTCTCATTATGACCTGTAGGCTGAGCTCATCTGATAGTCAGCAATTTTACTGAAAAAACTGCGCCTTTGGTCTTGATTGAGCATAATGTGCAACCATGATCCAAAAATAAGGTGGTTATGTTCCTGGAAGAGGTTCACAATGATTCTTTCCCTTCACTGCTGCAGAAAGAAGTTCTGAAGAGCTCATTATAAGCGCTGTCTGAAGATGTAAACCATGAACTTTATGTTTGTACCAAGAAATTGAATAAAATGGTTTAAAGATTCCTTTAATATTTTAAAAATCTATACTAAAAGGTCTCTGTATGGATATGTAACTACATGCATATTAAATAAACTGTAGCTATTGTTCCAATAAATTCAGTAAGCAAATTTCTTCCCTAAACTTAATAGTTTATCTCTTATCATTTATCTCAGAGGCGTCAAATGCCATGACTTTATATTGCATAAGGTAGGTTAAATCAATAGGCCTATAAAGGAGGTAAATTGCAACACCTCTGGTGCTTGTATAAGGTTTTCCAACATTCTAAAATTATTCATTACAAATCATGTTAAAAGTTATTGCAACACGAAGAATAACTGAATGAAAATCTAATATCATATTGATATACCTCACATCCTTTCATTTTTGCGCATGCATCCGCAGTGTGTTGAATTTTTAAAACAGCCCGTAGATGGCGCTCTTATCCACCAAATGCTCCATGCATCATGAAGAATCATTGAGCATTTATTTATGACACAACAATAATGCATCAGCTGTCAGTGAATCATCTTTATTGACGACATGTATTCATTCACTTCCCTTTTTTCCCATTCACTTTCCCTGTTATTTAAAATAACAGTTTCCACTTCCAACTTTATTCTAAACTCAATATCCTAAGCCCATTAAAAATATATTGGTGTCAGACAGTCTGATACAACAGAACTTCACCGTGGTTCATTGACACATAAGAAAACAAACATAAAGACATTATTTAAAAAGTGTAGGCCTATTATAGGCACACCTTAAAGGGTTAGTTCACCCAAAAATGAAAATTCTGTCATTTATTACTCACCCTCACACCCGTAAGACCTTTGTTCATCTTCAGAACACAAATTAAGATATTTTTGTTGAAATCTGATGGCTCCGTGAGGCCTCCATAGCCAGCAATGACATTTCCTCTCTCAAGATCCATTAATGTACTAAAAACATATTTAAATCAGTTCATGTGAGTACAGTGGTTCAATATTAATAAAGCCACGAGAAAAGTTTTGGTGCGCCAAAAAAAAAAATAATAATAAAATAAAAAAAATAACGACTTATATAGTGATGGCCGATTTCAAAACACTGCTTCAGGAAGATTCGGAGTGTTATGAATCAGTGTATTGAATCAGCGGTTCAGAGAGCCAAAGTCACGTGATTTCAGCCGTTGGCAGTTTGACACGCGATCCGAATCATGATTTGACACACTTATTCATAACACTCCGAATCTTCCTGAAGCAGTGTTTTGAAATCGACCTACACTAAATAAGTCGTTGTTTTGTTTTTTGGCACACCAAAAAGTCGCTTTATAATATTAATATTGAACCACTGTACTCACATAGCCTAAACTGATTTAAATATGTTTTTAGTACATTAATGGATCTTGAGAGAGGAAATGTCATTGCTGGCTACGCAGGCCATCAGATTTCATTAAAAAATATCTTAATTTCTGTTAACGAAGGGTGTGGAAAGGCAATAAGAGTGAGTAATAAATTACTTTTTTTCAGTTTTGGGTGAACTAACCCTTTAAATACAAAAGAATGAATTATTTTGACCCCTAATTCCGCCATCTTTGCACAATGTTTCAGGTTATAGCACAATTTCGAGTCGTCTCCTCACAGCTCATTAGCGCAGTGAATGATAAGCATTTGGAGGAGTGATCACAACGCCGCTTGACCCGGCAGACCCCTAATCAAAGGGCCGCTGTGTCCGGCGGGTGAACCGAACACCCCGCGTGTGTTCGAAATCGTCGCCTATTCATTCCATATGTGTGTGTAGTGCCCTAGGTAGCGTTCACTGCTGACGTCATCGGGCGCGCGTTGGAGCGGAGCATTGAGAGTTGACCTTGCCCCGGGAAATGACTGCGGAGGTTCCGCGCTGATCGGGGGGAAGCCCGACCGGCCCACACGGACATACGCAAGTGGAAAGCAGAAGGAAACGGAGAATTGCAGAGAAGGGAACCAAAGAGCCAATATAAGTAGCGTTTACCACCCTCTCTCACGAGAGCAGAGAGTCCGGAGCCTGAATCGGTCTGGGCCAGAATCTCTCTCCCAGGAATTGAGGAAAAGCACAATCCCGCGCATCTGTTTCCTCAGACAGCACATAGAGGAAGCTGGACGTAAATCACACCCAACAAAAATAGAATCAGGACTGTTATTCAGAATGATCTAGGAGGCTTGGACTTATTTTTTTCCATGCCTGGCACAAGTTTATATTGGCATACCTTCAACAGGCATACCTATGCTTTCTGAAATAAATAACGAGGCTGCACGTCACTCTTCAGATATATATACCCTGAAAAAAAGTATACTTTATTGTTTTTTAAATATATTCCCTTTTTCTATATTACATTGCAAATATACTAACAAAAAAGTACTATCTTTAAATAGAATATAAAATATATAAAATATAAAAGTAGCCTAGCCTATATTATATAGTATATAGTAACTTTTAACACACTTAAAATAATTGTACTTTAGTATATTTTCTAAAAAAATATATATTTTAGAAAAATATACTTTAAGTGTAAGTTCAGTTTATTTTAAAAAAGTGTATTTATTTGCACTTTATAAAGATATATTTGAGGTATATGTATAACTGTGTGCTGAAAATGATCATTGTAATAATGCACTGAAAGTATATTTAAAAAATACATTATTTAATATCCTGAAGTTGTGGTGTATTTCAAGGGAGCGCGTGATTTAAAGGGGCCGCAGCCTGAATCGCTGCATAGTTAATGATGCCCTAAAAGAGGCAGTTAAAAAAATTAATTGAAAACAAATCTATGGGGTATTTTGAGCTGAAACTTCACAGACACATTCAGGGGACACCTTAGACTTGTGAAAACTGTTTAGGGCACCTTTAATAAAACACTGAAAGCGAAATACATTGCTCGATCTTGGGAATTCTGACCAGTTCAATCAAGTGACATCGCAGCCTGACCGTGATGACGACAACAGCCGGCACTAAATATACTTAAAGTTGTGTTTTAATAAAACTTAATAACAACTAAAATATACTTAGTACAAAATTAGTTGTTTCAAAATAGCACACTTTTTTCACTAGGGTGTATATACTTTTAAACTTGATTGCACAAAAAAGGTAGTTACATTTCCTCCATGGCTGGACACTAGGGGTAAACAAGTACCCCTTTTTAAACAAGTAAATAAGTAAAGTAAGTAAACAAATACCATCTCCCACAACATATTTAAATTATTAAATATAGTTTTAATGGCTTTTCAGCAGAGTTCAGGCTAAATGAAGAAATTATTAAACAAAACAATGAAAATATCATAATATCATATCTATTTCTAAACAGAAACTGTAAAGGCATAAAATTACAGCATCCTCGATCTGACATTCCCAATGTCTGGATATGTCAGAAATGATCTTGAGAACACAGTATTCCTTCATCAATGACTGTAATGCATGTCATTGTGGTTTTATCGTGTTCACATGTTAAACAAATGCTATTACAAAAACATTATGATATTGGAATTTGAATCATCCTAATATTTGAGAGCTTGGTGTTTGAAAATAACATAAATTACATGCGTTCCCTCCTAAATATAGATCTTGTGCCGACTTTCCTGTGTGACAAGCTCCAGTCTTTCCTATATTATCTCAAACCGGCTTTTGCAAATCATGTTATTCAATATTTGTTTGTTTAATTTTCCTATTCAATGAGATTAAACTGTTGCACAGCAAGAGAAGCCTGTCATGTAATCTGTCGAAAACTACTGCTTGGCTGCAACCAAATTCATATTAGCCTATACTCTATTGATACAAATAAAATGTGAATTATGCGTTGAAATATGTCCAGTGCCATCTGGCTAAACAGTGGGTATTAAATCACACATCTGAATAGCTTGGAGAGTTTATGGAAATTCAAACTGCAGCACGATCTTGGTCCCAGAATCACATAAACAGCTCTGCATGCTGTTTCTCCAAGGCCAAGATCCCACAGCGATGAGCTCCACACGAATCCTTCAGCTGCTGGTGTTAATCGCAGTGTGGAGAGTGTTTAGCATGAAGGAACTAAACGCTGGACTTCTTGCTCACAGATGAGTTTGGTTCAAAAGCCCAGTGAGCTGCCTTGTCTATGGTATCTGCCTTCAAAAGAGGCACCATAACCGAAATGACACCTCATAAGTGACTGATGTGCTGTACAGGCAGTAAATAGCTTTCCTGACTTCACAAAAGAGACTCAAGAGACTCGGCTCACAGTTAATTCCAATAAAGTTTGATGTTAGCACTTTGTTAAGCTAACATGTGATACTTCATTTAAAAGCACCAAAATATATCACACACTTTTAATTAGCATGAGCTATTTTCATGACTTAAAACTATATTTAGTCTACATTCTGTCTGCCATCTTGGATAAAAAATTCACATAGCCCTTCACAATGCATTCTTGGATTGCCATGGATTGTTGTGTTGAACCATTTTTGCTTTGATTTCCTGCTGAAAGAGGCCACAGCCACCAGGGAATACCGTTTCCATGAAAGGATGTACAATGCTTAAGTAGGTGGTACATGTCAAAGTAACATCCACATGGATGGCAGGACCCAAGGATTCCCAGCAGAACATTGCCCAAAGCATCACACTGCATCCGCCGGCTTGCCTTCTTCCCATAGTGCATCCTGGTGCCATGTGTTCCCCAGGTAAGAGACGCACATGCACCCGGCCATCCACGTGATGTAAAAGAAAACCAGGACACCTTCTTCCATTGCTCCGTGGTCCAGTTCTGATGCTCACTGTTGGCTCTTTCGGCGGTGGACAGGGGTCAGCATGGACACCCTGACTGATCTGCAGCTATGCAGCTCCATACGCAACAAACTGTGATGCACTGTGTTAGGCATGTGACGGTATCAAATTTTCATGTTGCAATTAATTGCATAAGCTCTTATCATGGTATACGGTATTATCACGATGTTGAAATAAGTTGCAAAAAAAAAAAAAGAAAAAAAAGTGTTGTCATAGTATAACAGTTTTAAGAACTCTTTTTGTAATAACAAAAATAACTCTGAATGTTTAAATACAATATACAAAAAAATATATAAAATAAAATTTTCAAACAGATTAAAATGCAAAAGAATTAGGCTATAAAGAACATCAGGTAACACTTTACAATAAGGTCTCATTATTTAATGCATTAACTAAGATTGAGCGATTGAGTATTTGGTGCTGTGATGAACAACATTGAGATTACAAAAAAACGAATGGTTGTATTCACTACAAACTTCACTAGCGCAGCTGCTTTATTAGCACGGTTTCCGGGGTAACCGCTGCATTTCTGCTGTTCCATCAGCGCCCTCTGCTGTCAGAGAGTGAACGTGCACTTTCATTCAGCGCGTCTCCTTCACTCGTCCCGCCATGTGCTTCTCGTGCACGTTGGGATTGTTTACATCTGAACGCGTGTCCCTTTGACGCAGAATACAGCAGTGTTGTGCAATTTATATGCTTGATGGGGAAAATATTCTTAAATGCATTATAAAAAAAATTAATAATTGGTAATAAATTATTATTTACGGTATTCTGAAGTGCTCACGATAACAATATCGTGCATATTCATTATCGTGATATATCGCATTACCGAATATCAGCACAAGTCTATACTGTGTATTCTGACATCTCTCTATCAGAACCAGCATTAACTTCTTGAGCAGTTTGAGCTAAAGTAGCTCGTCTGTTGGATCGGACCACACGCGCCAGCCATCAATGAGCCTTGGCCGCCCATGACCCTGTCGCTGGTTCACCACTGTTCCTTCCTTGGACCACCCTACTGACCACTGCAGACCGGGAACACCCCACAAGAACTGCAGTTGTGGAGATGCTCTGACCCAGTCGTCTAGCCATCACAATTTGGTCTTTGTCAAACTTTGGGCATAAGAAACAACATTTATGGGATAGTTCAAGTCAGATTTTGTTGCTGGTTTGAAATATGTTATTTGAATGTGAGTTTGGGAAGTATGACATTTCAGGATTTTCCCAATCATGTAGAAAGGATTTGGTCATGGCTGCCCCAGATAGTTGCCCGGAGGTGCTGCAAATATGGCCACCAAATTAAATGATTGTTTTGAAAAAAGGACTTTTGCCAAAATGAGGCATCATACTTAAAAAACAATAGCCTTATCGATTCACTGTCAAGAGGAATGACATAATTCATAATGCAAACCAAGCTGATTTTATACACTCTGCTGTGGTTTTGGAGTGTATTGACGCCTTGAAGCCTTCTCAGTGACGGTGGCAGATAATGAGCTCGCGCCACGGGCCGTGAACACAGAGATGCACAACAGCAGAAGCTCTTCCCATCAGAGCTCTGGGACTCATAAATGCTACAGGCCTCTCGCAGACTGACGAAGACGTGATTAATAACTGGAGAAGAAAATGTTGCACAAACAGAAATGTCTAAAAATGATAATTTAGTTATAGCTAGAGGGCCGTCCTTTTTAAAGGCAGGCCGCACACAGTTTGTTGTTGAAGATAGCGGCGTGTGGAGATGGAGCGACACTATTGATGTTTGTGAAGGGGACATCAATACTGCACTGTAATAAAGCTCTGTTGACTGCAGGGAGCCTCAGTCGCATCTCCTCGCCCCCGGTCCGCACACGCACCCTTCCGTCGCACTCCTCGTCCCTGCTCTCAGATGTGATTACCTTGCTTGGCTATTCATTTAGGAAGTCATTGTCAAGTAAAATCATCTCTGACTGTGATAAGCGAGCAGGGTTGTGTGTGTTAATCTCCGGGGTGTTATGGGTCATTCTAAACTATGTCCCCATAGTATGTGCTCATGGATAAAATATGAAACACTCAATCTTAACAAAAAGAAATCATATTAGTTTGTTTTCTTTTATCAAAATTAAGCAAATTTGGGGTGGATTGTAATTTCATTACAATTTTTGCCATGTTCCCTGCGCACTATGGCGTCTAAAGTGAAAATACTAATTTAGGCCAATTAAGAAATATCCCAAGTGTTTCTTCCTCACCTCTCTAATCAGATTTTAAATAAACATGTTTTTATGCCAATACTGAGTCTCATTCTCAAATAACAACAATAGTGGGTTATTATTTGTGCTTTTATGCACCAGAAAACTTCTCACAAAAAAACCCTGCCAAATATACAACAGCTACATACACTCTAAAAAGGCTGGGTTAAAAACAACTCAAGTTAGGTTAAAGGGGCTCTATGTAAGATTTTTACTTTAATAAAGCATAAAAATACCCTGATATGTTTGCAGATATTTAGGAAACATGCTAAGTTCACCTACTTGTTTCTCTGAAAAACAATGCTACATCCAGATATTCTGCTTTGAAATGTGCGTTCCGTGTCGGAATGTCTGTCTTTGTTTTGGTCTGTGCGAAACAGTTTATCCAATAGTATTTCGACATCACAGGTTGCCAGTTGCCAGTTGCGTATTGCAACCATGGAAACTAACAAACAAACTGGGTCAGAAAATCGCAGATTCTACCTGACCTAAAAATCCTCTGAATCCATCTAAATATCTCTATGAACGACAGCATATTACAACAGATAAATACACTCATCAGCTTACAGTGTGTAAGTCTCTTCAGCTTTCATTGTCAATTGCGCTCCCTATTGTTGCTGGCAACCCTCGTCTTTGAACGAGGGGGCGGGGCAAACAGTATTTTGAATTTGGACTGCAGTACCTATTTTGAACACTGGGTGTCATTATTACATAGAGCCCCTTTAAAAATGGACAAACCCCGTGATTGGGTTGTTTTAACCCAGCGGTTGGGTTAAATGTTTGACCAACCTGCTGGGTATTTTATTTAACTCAACTATTGTGTCTGGCTTAAAATGAACCCAAAATATGTTGGAAATTAAAAATCAGACACATAATTACTATAGGCAATAATAATAATAACCAAAAGGTTAACATTTATTAATAAGCAATTTAATAAATGTGTATTGTTTAATTATTATTCATAAAACTTATTAATAAATGTTCATTTCCATCATATTTTGGTTTAATTTTAAACAAGCAATACAGTAATTTTTCAACAATAGTTGAGTTAAATAAAACTATCTAACACGCTGGGCAAACATTTAACCCAACCGCTGGATTACAACAACCCAATCACTGGGTTTTGTCCATTTTCAACCCAACGTGAGTTGTTTTTAACTCAGCATTTTTATTAGAGTGTAGTTATTATTTAGTTTCTTAATTTAACAACAACAACAAAAAACTAACAAGGATAGAAAGAGATACTGAGGAAACATGAAAAACACTAAATATATTATATGAAAATATATTATATGAAAGTCGCATTTCCTAACATCACAGAATGAAATTTGGTTTTGAAGATGACACACTTTACTTTATTCAAATATTCACGCACAAAGGAATCACTGAGAGGAGCAGGAGAGAGAAGTGAGGTTGAGCGGAAAACCCTTATGAAGATTACGTGGGGGTGTTTTTTGCAAATTACTAACTACAGATACATGAGCTGTGTCTCAATTCAGAGGCTGCATCCTTCGAAGGTTGGACTGAGCGTTGTCAAATGGGACAGTCTAGCCTATGGAGGACAGTTCTTGTCGCCTAGCAACGGCGACAGCTGCCGTTGATGAGCGGCAGTAACGTTTTTATATTCATCTGCATGAAAACAAACAACCTGTCTAAATATGTTCACCTTGGTCCATTTATGTGCATAATAAACAGTATATAAACGATATAAAATCACATCTTGGTAAGATATGCCAACATTTGAACCGCTTTATATTTTGTTTTTATATTTGTACCATTAGATTAATTAGAATTTAGATAAGTAGAACCCAATACTTACACTATATTGCCAAAAGTTTTGGGACGCCTGCCTTTACGTGCACATGAACTTTAATGACATCCCATTCTTAATAAGTATGGAGTTGGCCCACCCTTTGCAGCCTTAACTCTTCTGGGAAGGCTTTCCACAAGGTTTAGGAGTGTGTTTATGGGAATTTTTGACCATTCTTCTAGAAGCGTATTTGTGAGGTCAGGCAGTGATGCCTGGCTCACAGTCTCCGCTCTAATTCATCCCAAAGGTGATCTATCGGGTTGAGGTCAGGACTCTGTGCAGGTCATTCAAGTTCCTCCACACCAAACTCACTCATCCATGTCTTTATGGACCTTGCTTTGTGCACTGGTGTGCAGTCATGTTGGAACAGGAAGGGGCCATCCCCAAACTGTTCCCACAAAGTTGGGAGCATGAAATTGTCCAAAATGTCTTGGTATGCTGAAGCATTAAGAGTTCCTTTCACTGGAATTAAGGGGTCAAGCCCAACCCCTGAAAAACAACCCCACACCATAATCCCCCTCCACCAAACTTTACACTTGGCACAATACAGTCAGGCAAGTACCGTTCTCCTGGCAACCGCCAAACCCAGACTCGTCCATCGGAGACAGAGAGAGACAGACAGAGAAACGTGATTCGTCACTCCAGAGAACACGTCTCCACTGCTCTAGAGTCCAGTCTTGAGCTAATCTGAAGGCCACAAGAAGTTTGTAGCTATTGACTCTGCAGAAAGTTGGCAACTTCGACGCACTGTGTGCCTCAACATACACTGACCCCGCTCTGTGATTTTATGTGGCTGACCACTTCATGGCTGAGTTGCTGTTGTTCCCAATTGCTTCCACTTTGTTATAATACCACTAACAGTTGACCGTGGAATATTTAGTAGTGAGGAAATTTCATTAATGGACTTATTACACAGGTGGCAACCAATTTCTCTCAAAAAATCCTGTTGTCATCTCTGCATAATGAATTCTGGGGTACAGGAGTCTGTGAAGGGTCCATCTGTTGTATTCTTCATTGCTTGCGAAAAGAAGGCTGCATTTTTAGGAGCCTTTGATTTTGGACAGCCTTTGTGGTGCCACAGTGATCCAACTGACCTTCAAATACGGCAGTTAAAGGATGCATTTAATGTCACAGACAACCTCTGTTGTCCCTGCCAAAAAAAAAAAAAAAAAACAGGTTTTGGCATAGAAAAATATGTAATCCCTGCAGCACTCTATGACATCATCCTCCAGGAAATTACATAATTTCAGTGGGAAAACAGTATCACTAAAATATTACATCATATATTAAGTATTAATAGATTTTTTGAGTTCACTCACCTTTAAACATTTTACCCTGTTTGATAAAATTAGAAGATTTTGATTAAATGTGTACCATTATTTCTTGCAGCACAATTGCAACACAAACATATTCATTTTGTGAATTGAGTTCAGAGGTACTGCTAATAGGAAGGACTCCTATAAAAGCTGGCAGAGTCAGACTGAGGCTCCCCAGGCTCAGCCTGAAATTACCTGATCCCACCTCGCTCCCTTAATACCTGTACAAGCACAACAAACGAGCAGGAAAGTGCTGTCCTGACAGATTGTAGCTGTTGAACCAGGAGCGCAGCGTTCTGGAGACGTGTTGCGGCGAGGAGAGGAGAGCTGGGCAGGGCAGGTGTTTCCTGCGTCCCCAGGGAGAAAGCAAGTACACCTGCCGGCTGCAGGCCATGTGATGGATCGATGGAAGAGGAACTGACTCAGCGCTCTAGCTCTGCACAGGACCTGATTGAAACACTCCGTCATCACACAAACAATAACAGACATTCATCTTTTAGCGTCGGCAGGGGAGGCTGCAGCCTCGTGCCTGTGCAGGACTGATGAGGGCAGTAAAGGGAAGGAGACGGGTTGGTTTAGGAAATGGCTCTGTGGACCCACCGTGTCACGCGGAGCAAACAGCCTCTTCAGCAAAGCAGCTTCTTTATAAAGCAGAAACACCTGCCTCCTCTCCGATTCCTAAAATCCACACATTACACAAGCCGTTTAACACCATCCCTCTGACACTCACTGACTCACCATGTTTCACCTAAACAAACTTCATTAGTCACCCGCATCGCATTCAGAAAGATCATCTCTCCAGCTGCTATATGCCGCAAATCTGTGAGATCTAGTTCAAAACACTGTTTGGATTACTGAGTATTTAACTGTATTTTGTTTTATAATTGTGTTTAAATTTGTGTTTTAAATTAATTGTGTTTAAAGCTCTTAAAGGGTTATTTCACCCAAAAATGAAAATAATGTCATTTATTACTCACCCTCATGCCGTTCTACACACGTAAGACCTTCATTCATCTTCAGAACACAAATTAAGATATTTTAGTTGAAATCCGATGGCTCAGTGAGGCCTCCATAGGGAGCAATGTCACTTCCTCTCTCAAGATCCATAAAGGTACTAAAAACATATTTAAATCAGTTCATGTGAGTACAGTGGTTCAATATTAATATTATAAAGCCACGAGAATATTTTTGGTGCGCCAAAAAAACAAAATAACGACTTATTTAGTGATGGCCGATTTCAAAACACTGCTTCAGGAAGCTTCGGAGCACAAATGAATCAGTGTGTCGAATCAGTGGTTTGGAGCGCCAAAGTCACGTGATTTCAGCAGTTTGGCGGTTTGACACATGATCCGAACTGCTGATTCGATACACTGATTCATAATGCTCCGATGCTTCATGAAGAAGTGTTTTGAAGTGTCGGCCATCACTATATGTCGTTTTTTTTTTTTTTTTTTTTGGCGCACCAAAAATATTCTGGTCACTTTATAATATTAATATTGAACCACTGTACTCACATGAACTGATTTAAATATGTTTTTAGTACATTAATGGATCTTGAGAGAGGAAATGTCATTGCTGGCTATGCAGGCCTCACTGAGACATCGGATTTCAACAAAAATATCTTAATTTGTGTTCTGAAGATGAACGAAGGTCTTATGGGTGTAAAACGACATGAGGGTGAGTAATAAATGACATTATTTTCATTTTTGGGTGAACTAACCCTTTAAATAGTCTATAGGCTGTATATATATATATATATATGTGTGTGTGTGTGTGTGTATATATAGCCTATGTATATTAGAGATGCACCAATATGTCGGCCTATAATCAGTATCAGAAATTATTATCTTCTGTGGAAATCATGAAAATTATCCACAGAAAAGCAAATTTTCATGCTATCGGACGATAGTTTAAATTATATATCCTATATCTGATATATCCTGTTAATTTAAAAGGGGGCAGGAAAATGCACTGAATTTGGGCTTCGTGTAAAGAAAATGCTAAGAAACCAGTTTGTTGTTCAATATTAATAGTAATTACATGAATTAATAACATTCAGAAAGTTAAGAAAAAATAATTTAATCAGAATTTAGTTAATGTGTGTTATAATATTAATTTGAGTAATGCGTTTGTTTATAACTGATTCCAGTTACTCTGAGACAAGTTGATGAAATGGAGTTATTAATTATAATGTAATTATCATTAATTTAAAAGAAGGTATGTTGGGGCATGTTGTCACAAAAGGTCAACATGTGTTCGATGAAGCTTTATTATTTCCCAAAAACGCTTTTAAAAACAAAGAATTTAAGCTATGTGCCTATACAGGTATTGAATTTCAAAAATACTGTAAATAAATGTAAAATTCACTCTTGTGACAACTTGCCCTTCGTCTTCAGTATTAATATTCACTCTCTGTGGGTCTATGGATAGAGAGACTGCATATCACGCGAGTTTTAAATATGATAATTGAATGCGATAATATGAAAAAGATTAAGCCGTAGGCTAATTATAATCCTGAAAGCTGATAGCGATCAAAATGGCGCGTGTTTTGTGGAAGTGCAGTTCCTGCGGTAAACAGTAGAGGGCAGCGTGATCACACCGCCTCCACAGAACACGGGTGGCCTGAGCATGCATGATGAGAGAGTGCATCTCTACCGTTCCACAAGTTTACCATTGCACATGAAATTAAGAATCAATTTTTCATTCATGAAAGTCTTATTGTACCTCAGAGGTTCGCCTGCAATAGTAGACATGAGGAAATACACATCGGTTTGAACGGACTCGTCGTGTCTGACAGTAATAGATGGACTCCAATATTACGCTCAAAAACCTTTGAGGCTTATTGAAAACGGGAAGCTAATCTTATCTAAAAGTAACACGCTTTGAAGGCGTTATGAAAAGCTGCTTTGTGTGTGCATCGCCGCCGCCCCACATACTCATAAATCTTCAGGTGAAATAATTGTTTACAGTTGAAATTAATGTAACACGCATTCCTCAGCAGCTAATAAATTAGAGAGGCTCTCATTAGCATCTGAATTGATTTCCCCCCTAATTCTCATCCAGCACACAACACATGTGGCTGGGGCGCGCTCAACTTTCTCTGGCTTTCTTTCTGGATTCCCAAGAAAGAAGAAGTGCAGGTTAAAAAAGAAAAGGAAAAAAGAAACAAAAGCCAATGCTTGTCATTGGTATGCAAAAAAGAGTGTCCCTGGTTATTTATTCTGTTATTCTTTTTTTTAACACCTTGTTTGTGTACATTATAATTTATAGCTTCAGATATCCTGTGGTTTGCAGTAATATGCACTCTGCATGTGGAGTTATTCAGGAGTTTTGGTGCAGGGAATTCTGATGGTTCACCCACAAATTAATATTCTGTCAACATTTACTCACTTTCAAATCTGCAACCTTCTTTGCATACAATCAGAGGATCAAAAGTGCCATAAAAGCAGTACTTTTCTGATCGGACATATGATTGAAGATGATCCGCAGGACTGGATCGGTGTGGATCTCGTTTTGTCACATGATTGCAACAGTTTGAATAGGTGAAAGTTCACCTCCATACTGTATAGAAAAGAGCAGCTTGATATGTTTTATAAAATAATACGTTTGAATGACATGAACCTGAATGCATAACAGTTTAAATGTCTTTTAATGATCACATGTTGTTAGTGCCACTCTAAAGTCTGTCAAAATGTGTTGAAGGAATTTTCTGTATTGATTTTTCACTGGTATTATATGCATTGCATTGTTTTATCTTTTATGGTTGAAGAAAATGTCCCTAAATCTTATCAGATAATGTCTTGGAAGAAAAATAGTTTTTTTTTCTTACAGTGTAACTCATTGAGGAGGACATACACCCTCTAATATTCATGTTTTTCTATGAAAAACATGAATATTAGTGGCCTTGGATAGTGGAGTTGATTTCAACCAGATGATGAGCCTGTTTGTAGGATTATAGACCAGTTCTTGAAGAAGCAGAGGGTTTTGTCCTGTCTGTCTGTCGTATGTGTGTGAGAGTGTGTGTGTGTGTGTGTGTGTGTGTGTATGTGTGACTGGGTTGGCAGTGCTCTCTTATCTTGTCCTGTGCTGCTTATCTGTTTAGTGTACAGCAGCAGGTCTGCTCAGATCCCAGAGCCCAAACCTCCAACCAGGAACAAGAGAGAAAGTCAGACACTCAATCACTTAGTTGAGGGCATAGACGTCTAGGCTTTTCAAAAAACACACAACATTTGAATTACTTATTAAAAACGAAGCCACACTCTAACACTGCTGCTATATTGTCCCCAAAAACTAGACAATATTTAGAGCACGCAGTAATCCATTAATATGTGTTTCGACAGATTGAGCGATTTCTTAAAGGCGTACCCTTGTGAAAAAGAAGTGCGCTTGAATGTGCACTTGTGATAAGTACTACAATTTCATGACTGTTTCTGTTTTCTTAACACACGTAAGTTGACTTTTAAAAAAGTGCACATTGTTATAATGTGAAATAAAAAGTTTTAATTGAAAAAATGTTTGTCATGCTTTAAAGAAGTACACTTAGTTTGATGTGTTGACTAACATACTAAAGCACATGTAAAGTACTTGATTTAGTGTGTTATGTGATATTACATTTAAAGGTGCCGTAGAACGTCTTTTTTAAAAGATGTAATATAAGTCTAAGGTGTCCCCTGAATGTGTCTGTGAAGTTTCAGCTCAAAATACCCCATAGATTTTTTTAAATTAATTTTTTAACTGCCTATTTTGGGGCATCATTAACTATGCACTGATTCAGGCTGCGGCCCCTTTAAATCTTGCGCTCCCTGCTCCCCCGAACTCTCGACAATAAAACAGTGCATTTACAAAGTTCACACAGCTAATATAACCCTCAAATGGATCTTTACAAAGTGATCGTCATGCATACTGCATGCATGCATCGATTCATGTAAGTACAGTGTTTATTTGAATGTTCACATTTGATTCTGAATGAGTTTGATAGTGCTCTGTGGCTAAAGCTAACATTACACACTGTTGGAGAGATTTATAAAGAATTAAGTTGTTTATGAATTATACAGACTGCAAGTGTTTAAAAATGAAAATAACGACGGCTCTTGTCTCCGTGAATACAGTAATAAAAGATGGTAACTTTAACCACATTTAATAGTACATTAGCAACATGCTAACGAAACATTTAGAAAGACGATTTACAAATATCACTAAAAATATCATGTTATCATCCTTGTTCTTGCTTGCTTACCTAGTCTGATGATTCAGCTGTGCACAGATCCAGACGTTAATACTGGCTGCCCTTGTGTAATGCCTTGAACATGGGTTTGATTCTCTGAGCACTGTGACGTCACACTGCTCAGGCCCCGCCCACGACCGCTGACTGACAGTCCTGCATTACCAATAATTTCCACCCTCAGTGAGTTCGACGCTGTCCACCATTTTCTCTGTGATCGAGCAGCTTTACCGACAACGACTCAGTGTTCTGTTGTTGGATGTAAGACTGAACATAAGAGTCAACATCTGAGCCACTGAGGATACAGTGGATTAATTTCATATTTTATGAAGGTAATGCACCCAAAAATATACCTAAATTTGTTAATGTATGCACAGATCATTTCACTCCAGAGTGCTTTGTGAACGAAGGGCAATACAAGGAAGGCTTTGCTAAAAAGTTGGTTCTCAAGGATGGATCTGTACAACTGTTCATGTTCCAGCTTCACCTTCAGAAGAAGTAAGTGCCACACTGTTTATTTTTTATGATTTTTGAGCAAATCGCCATTTCAGTCGATGTGCCTTTTAGCCAGTTCCACAACAAATGCGGCTAAAGCTATTGTTGTCTTAGAGATCATATGTCTGTCGTCTATTTTGAACCTTGTTTATATACTGTATAACCACATGTCTGTAAAGAACAGTGTAAAAGGTGATTGTCTTGAAAACTTTGTAAATTTTCAGTAAAGACATTAAAAATGCTATGTTTATTTGCAAAGGACAGCACACGGTTTGAACTCCGGGACTCCGGTTTGAACAATGTAAGGCTGAACACCGTTAATGACAATCCTCATTTTGGCTGCGTGAGATTCTCCAGCTTTGTTGTTGTTGAGCTGTTAAAGCTCCGCCCTCTTCTGGAGCAGCAGGTCATTTGCATTTAAAGGGACACACAAAAACGGCATGTTTTTGCTCACATCCAAATAGGGGAAAATTTGACAAACTATAAATAATGATCTGTGGGGGATTTTGAGCTGAAATTTCACAGACACATTCTGGGGACACCAGAGACTTACATTACATCTTGTAAAAATGGGCATTATAGGTGCCTTTAAAATAAATTGCAGCGTCATCATTACAAATGTGTAATTACAAATACATGACATACCAATTTTTAGTAGAAATGACAGTAACATACATTCTAGTTTACCATAAATGCTCACAGACAAGGCTTAAGCTAGTCCTAGACTAAAATGCATGTTTGGGCTGTTTTAACTGAAATAAACTTGTGCTGACAGATCTTAAAATATGTTATTACCATTGTTTTGTCTCAAGATGCACAGCAGTAATGTTTTTCTAGGGCACATTTATAAAAGCTACTTAAATATCCTAACTGAACTAAGGCCTAATCCTGGCTTAATCTAAGCCTTGTCTGTGAAACCGGACCTTTAAAGTCCTGCTTAAATCACTCTAATGGCATTTAATAAATTTGAAATATTATACATTTGCATTTTATTTAACATGCAATAAAATGCCAGAAAACAGTAAGTACATTTGGTAAGAGTTTATTTTAAAGTGACATACATGTTACATGTACTAACTATTGTAATAACAGTAAATTATTCATAATTACAACTAACCCTAACCTTAACTCTATAGTAAGTACATGCAATTAATATTACTCAGTACTCATTTGTGTAATTACACTATAACACCACCTTAAAATAAAGTGTAACAGTATATTTTTCCATAATAAGCACTCATACTTAAAAGTATGCTACTTCATCGTCTTTTTCGTCATTATTTCCTCACCCTCATGTCGTTGTAAACCTGTATGACTTTCTTTCTTCTGTGGAACACAAAAGAAGATACTTTGAAGAACGTTTACATTTTATTTCCCCCATGAGAAAAAGAAAGTCATGCAGGTTTGGAAATGACATGAGGTTAATTTTTTGGGTGAACTATCCCTTTAATTTTTACATTTGGTCCTTTTAATCTTGAATATTGGATCACATTCTTGCCACACACAGTTAAAACACCAAAAACATTCATTCAGGCACACACACACACACAAATCGCTGTGGACCCGTAAAATCCTCTAATTCTACACTAAACACCAGCAAACAGCTCCACATTAACCTCTGATCTCTCTCACTGCAGTAATAGTGTGTGTGGGTGTGTTTCCGCGGCCGAGGCCGTGATGACAGATTTACAGGATGCTGTGGATGGTATTGGTCAGCAGTTCGCTGTATTGAGGATGCATGTGACACATATGACTCCCGCGGTGTCGCAGAGTGATGACATCCTCTTTTTAATGAGCATTGTTAGCGTAGCATGAGCAGAGCCGCGGCGAATCATAAATCAGCCGCTCAGACCGCAGCTCTCACACAGGAAGGATTCCCTAATGAACAGCCGCCCTGCTCTTTCATGAAAGATCTTTCAAACCACACAGACCCTCTGCAGACACACTCCAGACCGTCGTGCCACGCTTGTTCAATCCTGGTGCCCACTGGTCTGGGAAATGACATGCGCTTGAACGCAACGCTGAACACGCTCGCGGGACTCTGAAGTTCTGAAGCTGCTTGTCTGAGTTGAGATTTGTTGAGTGTCTGTGGTTAAATGTGAATGCTGTGTGTGTGTGACGTACGTGCTTTATATCAGTTTTGCTTCAGGACCTAGATATTTTATTGGACTTCAAGTGTCAACAAACACAGTAGCAAGTTGATAATTATGCAAGATTGTATGCAACAATGTGTTAATAAATGTTGAATCCGCAATCCAATCAGACATTGTAAAAAATATTTGTTGGTTTAGCTTACTTTTTTAAGTTACCTGGTTGCTTTAAAATGTTGAGTTCATTGAAATTAAAAATTTGAGTTAATACAATGAAGGCGATTGATTGAATCGACAGAAACTCAAAATATTGTTATCTGAACCACATTAATTATATAAGTTGATTTGACAAAAGAAAAAATGTTGTGATAACAAATCATGAAAATAATTTTTTACAGCGAAAAAAAAAAAAAAAGTAACGTTTTGCAAACAATATTTCTGAAAAATACAACTTAAATCAGCCTTAGGTGGTTTTCTGACATTTAATTGCAATTAAATAGTTTAAATTTATATGAAATGCAATTGGCTGAACTTTAGAGTGTTTTTTCACTCAAGTCAGAATTAAGTACATCTTTGTCATAATTTCATAATTGTGTTATTTTTGAAATATGGTTACTGCTGTACTGACAAGCATTTATGGTAAACTAAAATACATTTACATTTTTACTGAAGTTGCAACTAAATGTAATATTGAAAAACACACTACAATTAAAATTATAAACAACAACTTTACATTTGCTTTAGTGTGTTAGTCACATATCAAAATAAGTGTTATAAAGGATTATAGTGATTATTAAAGGGAAACTGTTCATTTTACATTATTAAAAAGTGCACTTTGTACTTAAGTGTGATAAGAAAAAGTCATAAAAGTGACTCTTTAAGTACACTTGCGGCCTTTTATTTCATTAATATATTATTTGCAAGTACATTTTTTTTTTTTTAATAAATATATTTGATTTGAAGTACACAAGTTAGCATTCAATACAAGTAAGTGCACTTCTTTTTCACAAGGGTTGATGAGATCCACGGTTTTGGAAAACTGCTTCTGTAACCAAATGAGTGGTTATATTCTCTCTTCCTCAACGACACACACACTTATATGTATACGCAAATGGTCGAGTCCTCACAGAAATACAAAAGAGCACTGTGGTGTAGTGGCTCTGTAGACTGTGTTTGTGTCTTCTCTCTCTATCTCTCTCTTCTGAATGGAGTGCCTGGCATTTGTCCTGAGCTGTAATGTAATTGTGTTTTACTGCACAGTGCAGTGTAATTGCTGACTAGTCTGTTAACCTTTTAAATCAGCACACAGCTGTGCTGCTGGAGAGGAGACTGATAACACTGGGGAGAGTGAGGAAGAGAGAGAGGGGAAAAAACAGAGCATACCATGCACATAGATTTGTCATATAGTATCATTTGTGTTTTTTCTTAGTTGCACAGAAAGTCTTTAATCCTCTTAATGTCTGCGTAAAAGAATAAAAATGTAGTACACCTAAAAATGAAAATGTTGTCATCATTTACTCACCTATGTTGTTGCAAACCCATCTGACTTTCTTCTGTATGTGAAAAGAGTAGAGAACGTTCGTACTGCTCTTTTCCATTCAAAGAAGGTGAAAATCCTGGGTTAAAAACAACCCAAGTTAGGTTGAAAATGGACAAACCCAGTGATTGGGTTGTTTTAACCCAGCGGTTGGGTTAAATCATGTTTGACCAACCTGCTGGGTGTTTTATTTAACTCAACTATTGTTTAAAAATGACTGTATGGCTGGCTTAAAATGAGCCCAAAATATGTTGGAAATTAAAAATCAGACACATAATTACAAGAGGCTACAATAATAATCAAAAGATGTACATTTATTAATAATCAATTTAATAAATGTTTATTGTTTCATTGTTATCCATTAAACATATTAATAAATGTTAATTTATAAAATATTTTAATAAATGTCAATTCCCAACCTATTTGGGGTTCATTTTAAGCAAGAATATTAATTTTTAAACAATAGTTGAGTTAAATAAAACTACCCAGCAGGTTGGACAAACATTTAACCCAATCGCTGCGTCAAAAAAACCCAGTTGCTGAGTTTGTCCATATTTTACCCAACTTGGGTTGTTTTTAACCCAGCATTTTTTAGAGTGTACACTCAATGCGTTCATAAAACCTTTAAAATGACCCACAACCCCTTAATCTGTTCTTTGAGAGAAGTTTCATCGTCAACAAACAACAGTGAGTTGAAACAGTCAGTAATGCCCAAAAAAAATTATAAATTAAATATACATTGATTCTTATTAAAGTTACTAAAGTTATTCAGTGAAGAGCGGTGAATGATTCTCTCATTTTCTTTTGTTGTTTGATTAAATGACACAGAGAGCAGCAGATTTATTAGGCTTCTGTCACTTTAAAACCAAATAATGCACAGACCTATACTGATCAATTATTTTACCAACTGTTTATGTCCACTTAAGATATAACTGACTGCGTTAAACTCGTCAAGACAGGCATTTTGAATTTTTTTTGTCCGTTTAAGCACAAAGTAGCCTATACTTGCCTGTGTTTTGCTCCGTCTCGGATCATGCACAAAGAAAGCCGCCTGGGGAACAGCGTGCGTCTCTTCCGCAGCTCAATAAGCTTTTAACTCAGGAGCAGGAGACTGTATATCACGACAATCATGTAACATGATTTGACTGATTTGGATGGTATGTACAGTAGGAAGGAAAAGAAAAGGAACAGATCAGATTTGTCGAGGAATTGTAAACTGGAAAAAAAGGATTTGTTGAGGAATTGTAAATCAGCTTGATACAATCAGCAATAATGGATTATTCCATCAACAATTCTGCTGGAAATTCTTACAATTGTCAGCTTTCTTATGAGAGTCATTTGGTTTGATGATTGCTCCACATGGTCAGAACGGCTGGGGAATATGCGGCCACTTCACAGAATGAGGCGCTTACATGACGATTATTCCTCCTTACAGTCTGCTGAACAAATTAAAGTAGAGTTTCGTGACAAAGAAATAAGCCCTCCACAGTAGTAATGGCCAGTCGGTGAACAAATCATTCTTTGGAAATGTTTCTTTTAAATAATTCAGTCAAACTGATTCACAAAGTGTGTGTAATAGCTTTGATGGGATCTAAGGTGAGGCGAAAAACAGCTCAACATATGACTGACTCATATGAATATATGCAATTTAGATAACATTGCATTATTGAAACTCAAAGGAAGCAGTTTCATGAAATTTAATTTTCTTGTTGAAGTAGGTTTAGTATCCCATAATGCACAGTTCTGAGCTGGTATGACAAAGACAACAAATGCTCAGAAGAGAAAAGACAAAATTAATGCACTTAAACTCAATGTACTACAGTTTTATATTATATTATATTATATTATATTATATTATATTATATTATATTATATTATATTATATTATATTATATTATATTATATTATATTAATTATATTATATTATGTGGCCAATTTTAGGAAATTCTAAATTGTTTCTATTATTTTCTCAACCTTGTTCATGCTGTGTAATACTGGCATTGGTTTAATTATCTTCTCTCTTTCTCACTCACTGTGTATCATGAAATGTGTGATGCAGCTTTATAAAGTCCTTGGCTGACACTAATCACACATGTGTGTTTTATTGTACTTCTCTCTCAATACACTGGCAGAGATTTTAGAGGCGCTCAGCACCCCGTCACATTCTGAACAACTAAATCACATTCATTTTAATGATAACACCCACCAGTGACGATTAGGCTCCTGTGGATTGCTGTGCTCAACCGTTCTCTGTCAGTGTGTGTGAGAAGAAGGCCAGAGAATGAGTCTGTGTGTGTAATTCAGTAATCAGAGTTGCAGCTGCTGCTGTTTCTCTCTGCTTAACCTTGACAAGTCAGTGTGATCCAGCCGCAATTTGCTTATCTTACTCCACACCGGCTCCACAGAGCTCTCAGCGGGGCCCAAGGGCCGTGCCATTAACATCACTTACAAATACATCACTCTCTCACACACACACAGAGTTACACACCGCACCTTACAGATTCTGCAACACTCTATTACAGCCGCTACGTCATTTAGATTAATTTATCATTTGAATGAATGTCACTGTGAATTCAACAGATTAAACAACAAATAACAAATAAATTAAGTAATCAATTCTTAATGCTTTTACTTCAGTTTTTTGGGTCCTTATAATAAAACTTATACTTCCATGTTTAATTCTTATTGAATGAGTCACATTTGAAGTCATTGGAAATAGCTGATATACTGTATAACCATAAACTGATAAACTGTGTCTGTGCTAATTGTATGCACTTGATGCTTTGGCAATCAAACAGCTTAATGTTAGGCCAACAACTATATACATAAGTGGGTACTGTCTGAGTAGGTAATACATTTGTTGAAGAATTAACTTTGTGACAATTAAAAAGGTATGTTCTATAAGTATGAATGAAATCTGGACGTACTACATCCCCCATGTTGTCATTGTCATGTGACCTACATCAATTGTGTAAAAATTGCACTTTCTAATAATTCAAAGTAAAGATTTTTCTTCAAAGAACAGTGTAAAACATTTTAATGGGGTAAATAAAAAAGTATACACTGTATTAATGAAACAAAGCCTCATATTTATACTAGATTTGTGAAATCAGTGTGGGAATAACTTTGCAAAAATACTTTGCAAATGGACAAAACAAATGCAAAATATATATAAAAAACACCAGGAAATTACTTTACGATGCAATCAAATACAGAAATCCACTGCAAAAGTTCACAATGCAGCCAAATACAGAAGTGCGCTGCAAACCACAAACTACAACAGAAATGTATCAAGTGGACCACAACAAGTGACAAACATGGCTGGGACTTGCTTATTCTTCAATCTTGTCAGTCAAATGTTGTCCATGACCTGAAAGGTGAGTTTTTTGTTTATTTTAAAATCCTGATAATATGTGTGTTGTGAGTACTTGCAGCGCATTTCTGCATTTGGTTGCGTTCTGAGTATTTGCAGCGCATTTCTGTATTTGGTTGCATTGTGATTATTTGCAGCGGTTTGCTGTATTTGGTTGTGTTGTGAGAATTTGCAACTTGTTTCTGTATTTGATTGCATTGTGAGTATTTGCAGCGCGTTTCTGTATTTGGCTGCGTTATGAGTATTAGCAGTGAGTTTCTGTATTTGGTTGCATTCTGAGTATTTGCAACTTGTTTCTGTATTTGGTTGCATTGTGAACATTTGCAGCGCATTTCTGTATTTGGTTGCATTGTGAGTATTTGCAGCGCATTTCTGTATTTGGTTGCATTGTGAGTATTTGCAGTGCATTTCTGTATATGGTTGCATTGTGAGTATTAGCAGCGCATTTCTGTATTTGGTTGCATTGTGAGTATTTCCAGTGCATTTCTCTATTTGGTTGCATTGTGAGTATTTGCAACTTGTTTCTGTATTTGGTTGCATTGTGAGTATTTGCAGCGCATTTCTGTATTTCGTTGCATTGTGAGTATTTGCAGCGCATTTCTGTATTTGGTTGCATTGTGAGTATTTGCAGTGCATTTCTGTATTTGGTTGCATTGTGAGTGTTTGCAGTGCATTTCTATTTTTGGTTGCATTGTGAGTATTTGCAGCGCATTTCTGTATTTGGTTGCATTGTGAGTATTTGCAGTGCATTTCTGTATTTGGTTGCATTGTGAGTATTTGCAGCGCATTTCTGTATTTGGTTGCATCGTGAGTATTTGCAGCGCATTTCTGTATTTGGTTGCATTGTGAGTATTTGCAGCGCATTTCTGTATTTGGTTGCATTGTGAGTATTTGCAGCGCATTTCTGTATTTGGTTGCATTGTGAGTATTTGCAGCGCATTTCTGTATTTGGTTGCATCGTGAGTATTTGCAGCGCATTTCTGTATTTGGTTGCATTGTGAGTATTTGCAACTTGTTTCTGTATTTGGTTGCATTGTGAGTATTTGCAGCGCATTTCTGTATTTGGTTGCATTGTGAGTATTTGCAGTGCATTTCTGTATTTGGTTGCATCGTGAGTATTTGCAGCGCATTTCTGTATTTGGTTGAATTGTTAGTATTTGCAGCGCATTTCTGTATTTGGTTCAATTGTTAGTATTTGCAGCGCATTTCTGTATTTGGTTGAATTGTGAGTGTTTGCAGTGCATTTCTGTATTTGGTTCAATTTTTAGTATTTGCAACTTGTTTCTGTATTTGGTTGCATTGTGAGTATTTGCAGTGCATTTCTGTATTTGGTTGCATTGTGAGTGTTTGCAGCGCATTTCTGTATTTGGTTGAATTGTTAGTATTTGCAGCGCATTTCTGTATTTGGTTCAATTGTTAGTATTTGCAGCGCATTTCTGTATTTGGTTGAATTGTGAGTGTTTGCAGCGCATTTCTGTATTTGGTTGCATTGTGAGTGTTTGCAGTGCATTTCTTTATTTGGTTGTATTGTGAGTATTTGCAGTGCATTTCTGTATTTGGTTGCATTGTTAGTATTTGCAGCGCATTTCTGTATTTGGTTGCATTGTGAGTATTTGCAGCGCATTTCTGTATTTGGTTGCATTGTGAGTGTTTGCAGTGCATTTCTTTATTTGGTTGCATTGTGAGTATTTGCAGTGCATTTCTGTATTTGGTTGCATTGTGAGTATTTGCAGCGCGTTTCTGTATTTGGCTGCGTTGTGAGTATTAGCAGTGCATTTCTGTATTTGGTTGCATTGTGAGTATTTGCAGCGCATTTCTGTATTTCGTTGCATTGTGAGTATTTGCAGAGCATTTCTGTATTTGGTTGCATTGTGAGTATTTGCAGCGCATTTCTGTATTTGGTTGCGTTGTGAGTATTAGCAGTGAGTTTCTGTATTTGGTTGCATTGTGAGTATTTGCAGCGCATTTCTGTATTTGGTTGCGTTGTGAGTATTAGCAGTGAGTTTCTGTATTTGGTTGCATTGTGAGTATTTGCAGCGCATTTCTGTATTTGGTTGCATTGTGAGTATTTGCAGTGCATTTCTGTATTTGGTTGCATTGTGAGTATTTGCAGTGCATTTCTGTATTTGGTTGCATTGTGAGTAATTGCAGCGCATTTCTGTAATTGGTTGCATTGTGAGTATTTGCAGCGCATTTCTGTATTTGGTTGCATTATGAGTATTTGCAGCGCATTTCTGTATTTGGTTGCATTGTAAGTATTTGCAGCGCATTTCTGTATTTGGTTGCATTGTGAGTGTTTGCAGTGCATGTCTTTATTTGGTTGTATTGTGAGTATTTGCAGTGCATTTCTGTATTTGGTTGCATTGTTAGTATTTGCAGCGCATTTCTGTATTTGGTTGCATTGTGAGTATTTGCAGCGCATTTCTGTATTTGGTTGCATCGTGAGTATTTGCAGCGCATTTCTGTATTTGGTTGCATTGTTAGTATTTGCAACTTGTTTCTGTATTTGGTTGCATTGTGAGTGTTTGCAGTGCATTTCTGTATTTGGTTCAATTGTTAGTATTTGCAGCGCATTTCTGTATTTGGTTGCATTGTGAGTGTTTGCAGCGCATTTCTGTATATGGTTGAATTGTTAGTATTTGCAGCGCATTTCTGTATTTGGTTGCATTGTGAGTGTTTGCAGTGCATGTCTTTATTTGGTTGTATTATGAGTATTTGCAGTGCATTTCTGTATTGGGTTGCATTGTTAGTATTTGCAGCGCATTTCTGTATTTGGTTGCATTGTGAGTATTTGCAGTGCATTTCTGTATTTGGTTGCATCGTGAGTATTTGCAGCGCATTTCTGTATTTGGTTGCATTGTTAGTATTTGCAACTTGTTTCTGTATTTGGTTGCATTGTGAGTGTTTGCAGTGCATTTCTGTATTTGGTTCAATTGTTAGTATTTGCAGCGCATTTCTGTATTTGGTTGCATTGTGAGTGTTTGCAGCGCATTTCTGTATATGGTTGAATTGTTAGTATTTGCAGCGCATTTCTGTATTTGGTTGAATTGTTAGTATTTGCAGTGCATTTCTGTATTTGGTTGCATTGTGAGTATTTGCAGCGCATTTCTGTATTTGGTTGCATTGTGAGTATTTGCAGCGCGTTTCTGTATTTGGCTGCGTTGTGAGTATTAGCAGTGAGTTTCTGTATTTGGTTGCATTGTGAGTATTTGCAGCGCATTTCTGTATTTGGTTGCATTGTGAGTATTTGCAGTGCATTTCTGTATTTGGTTGCATTGTGAGTATTTGCAGTGCATTTCTGTATTTGGTTGCATTGTGAGTATTTGCAGCGCATTTCTGTATTTGGTTGCATTGTGAGTAATTGCAGCGCGTTTCTGTATTTGGTTGCATTGTGAGTATTTGCAGCGCGTTTCTGTATTTGGTTGCATTGTGAGTATTTGCAGCGCATTTCTGTATTTGGTTGCATTGTGAGTAATTGCAGCGCATTTCTGTAATTGGTTGCATTGTGAGTATTTGCAGCGCATTTCTGTATTTGGTTGCATTGTGAGTATTTGCAGCGCATTTCTGTATTTGGTTGCATTGTGAGTAATTGCAGCGCATTTCTGTATTTGGTTGCATTGTGAGTATTTGCAGCGCATTTCTGTATTTGGTTGCATTGTGAGTATTTGCAGCGCATTTCTGTATTTGGTTGCATTGTGAGTATTTGCAGCGCATTTCTGTATTTGGTTGCATTGTGAGTATTTGCAGCGCATTTCTGTATTTGGTTGCATTGTGAGTATTTGCAGCGCATTTCTGTATTTGGTTGCATTGTGAGTATTTGCAGTGCATTTCTGTATTTGGTTGCATTGTGAGTAATTGCAGCGCATTTCTGTAATTGGTTGCATTGTGAGTATTTGCAGCGCATTTCTGTATTTGGTTGCATTGTGAGTGTTTGCAGCGCATTTCTGTATTTGGTTGCATTGTGAGTGTTTGCAGTGCATTTCTTTATTTGGTTGTATTGTGAGTATTTGCAGTGCATTTCTGTATTTGGTTGCATTGTTAGTATTTGCAGCGCATTTCTGTATTTGGTTGCATTGTAAGTATTTGCAGCGCATTTCTGTATTTGGTTGCATTGTGAGTGTTTGCAGTGCATTTCTTTATTTGGTTGTATTATGAGTATTTGCAGTGCATTTCTGTATTTGGTTCAATTGTTAGTATTTGCAGCGCATTTCTGTATTTGGTTGCATTGTGAGTGTTTGCAGTGCATTTCTGTATTTGGTTGTGTTGTGAACTTTTGCAGCGCATTTCTGTATTTGGTTGCGTTGTCAGTGTTTGCAGCTTGTAGCTATAATGACACTGTTGACCTTCTCTTACCCCTTAACCCACCCTTAAACCAACCCATCCCACCAAACCTGTCCTAACCTTACCCGTATCCAAGTAAATAACATCACAAATGTTTTACAATACAACATCAATTTATTGTACATAATGGAAGTAAATAGTAGTTAAAAACACCTTAAAAATGTGTGAAAAGTATTTTCCCATATTAAGTTCACACATCTAGTATAAATATGAAGCCTTGTTTCATTAATACAGTGTAAACTTTTTTATTTACCCCAAAAGAATGGAAGTGAACTGTGACAATATGCCCCATAGTGTTATTTCAAGCTAGCTGTATTTTATCATTAACATTCTAAGTGCTGCTGTGTTTTGGTGGCTGGTTCATCAATACAGCCATCATCATCTCCCATGCCTTCTGTGTCCATGACAACAGGGCCCTGCTCCCAACTTGTAGAGGGGCCCAAACTCAAACCCTCGCTCGGCTCACCCTGAACGCACCGCGTTGGAGCTAATACACACGAGGACACCTCTAATGAGCTCCGGGTGCGAGCGCACTCGCGTGTGTAGCATTTAGCTGACGTGCTTGCCATGGATGCGCCAAGTGTGAGGTCCTGTGTGTATGTTTGTGTGCGTTTCATGTTGTGTTTAGGAGGTGAGAGTGGGGCGTGCCTCTGTCAGAGGGGCCAAAGGTGAGATGATTTAGAGGCTTGGGAGGAAGTTCATTTCTCTTGATCACCGAGTGCAACCTGCAGCCTTAATGGCGGCTGTAATTAATTCTGCTGATGCTAATCACCAGGGCTGGTCCTTACAATTATCAGCCAGCCACAGATGGGGCGCGGTGCAGACATGAAAAATTAGGAAAATGAATCTGTAATGGGGTGGCAGATCTAATCTACATCAGAAAAAACAAAGTTAGGAAGAGCGAAGAGCCACCGGAGATCGGGCGAAAACCCACCACACAAGACAAGCCCCTGACAGAGCTGAAAAATGTGAGTGTGTCCAAGGTGTTTGGTAATTGCTGGGCCATTGGATTCCTCCATTGTTTCATTTATCACGGGGAGACGGGAAGGGGGTGAGGGGGTGTTTGTGTCCACCGTCGTACGCCGGAGAGTCACTAGAAGGTTAATCAGGTCCTGGTGCTGTGCTGTGTGGCCTTCATAATCAACTCGGCCGAACGAGAGAGCCTTGATGAAGCAAAAGAGATTGTCAGTTTTGGCACTTACATATGCTTAATATCACACACACACGCGTGGTCATTGACGCGATCGGCGCAGTCACGCACATGCGCACGCAATCCAATGAGAACGGCCGGTCGGAGGACAGACCCTCCCGGAGGACATTTCCCCTGCCAACGTCAAACAGCATTACGCCAAATACAACTGATTAATTGAAATAGTGGAGGGGCAATTTTTCATGCTGTGGCCTCAGTCGAGCGGTTGGGGCTCATCCTCGTTGCCGTTTGCAGGGCTTTAATTACTCGTCTACCCGTTCTGCTTTCAATAAGTGCAGCCGTAGCGCAGCTCCCTAAGAAATTCAGAGGGTTAAAACACACAATCACTCATCATCGCCGCTCAGAGATCCGGGATAGACTCAGCTCTCGGCCTGCAGTGATGCGGTTTAAGTGTATTATGGATGAGGTTTGTAATTACTTGTGCTATATTTTCAACTTCCAATAACCACATGCAATCAAGTAAAGGGGAAGAGGTTATTTCATCATCAAATAAGGCAAGCAGCCAGATTGATTTTGTGCACGGATGCAGACAGATGCTGTAGAGTAATCATATACACTCGCAAGGAAATCAGCGAAGGCTTTGAAAGAACCTGTTTGGATCGACTTACTTGTTGTTTTTAGGCCACTTCCACACTAGAGCATTTGGTATGGACTTCAGTCGGTTTCCCATCACAGACTGGTGCATTTGGTTGGTGTGAACTCAACTACATTCAAAAAGCCTTTTGGGGCAAAGAGAACAAGGTTTAGCTGTTGGTAGATGTCACATCTACAGGTGTGGGGACAAATAGCATCTTTTGACAATGTATTCTGACAACACAAATATTCAACAAAACTATATTGTCATGTTAGTAGATGACATTTTACTAGAGTCCAGGTTTTTGAAGAGCTTTTAAAAGTGTGAAAACTTCTGATGGACCAGGGGTTCTCAACTCACTTTCCTGCAGAGTTTAGCTCCAACTTTGATCAAACTCACGTGCCTGTAGCTTTCTACTAATCCTGAAGACCTTGATTAGCATGTTCAGGTGTGTTTGATTAGGGTTGGAACTAAACTCTGCAGGAAAGAGGATCTCGAGGGCCAGAGTTGAGAAGCCCTGTAATAGACGCTAGTAAAGTCTGGTCTTCTAGCCTAAAGGTTTTCAATCCTGGTCCTGGGGACCCAACGCTCTGCACATTTTGTATGTCTCCCATATTTACCAGACCTGATTCAGATCATCTGTTCATTAGGGGAGAGCTCCATCAGAGATGTGCTGCATCCCAGTTCGCCTACTTATACTATGCTCTAAAAGAATGTACTGTTTTTGTGAAGAAAAAGTACATACTTTTGAGTGTGTAGCAGAAGAGTATGCAATCTTTAGGACAAACTACTTCGTCATAATTGTGTCTTTAACGGTCAGCTCTGTCGCTTAGTTACATGCATCCTGTCACCGTTTAAACTGCCTTGTCAATCATCTTGTCACATTTGAACTCCTCCACATACAATTTAATTTAATTTCCTACCATTTCGGAGAAAAATGTAGTTGTACATTGATCTGCCAGTGGTGGGTCTTTCATGCGGAGAACTCTCCTCATGTTTGTATAATGATGCATTTAAAGGTTAATGACCAAACTTATCATTGCAAAAGTTGCAAAATGCTGTTGCAGATGAAATATAATGTAATATTGAACAAATATATTTTCGTCAGGTTAGATGGTGATTATTAATCACTCAAACCCCTTTATCTAAACCTCTCTAGTTAACTATCGGACTCGGACACCGGTCATATTTGTAGTTTTTTAACATATTTTACTCCTGTTTGTAGTAATCCAACTGGCAATGGGTTGCGGCCAGTATTAGCCCAGTGGCCTAATGAAGTGTGCATCGATTCTAGCTGGAAAATAAAGACTATCTGGTTATCTTTGGAACACTCATTTCAACATATTACAATTTGGGACAAACTAATTCTAATTTTGAGGACAGATATTTAGGACAGAAAGTATGCAAATTGGGATGCAGCACTGATATTATTGGGAGATTCGAGGGTCTGTGGCTCTACTATTGGAGAATGCATAACAGCTAATTTGGATCACGTGTGCCTTGATAACCAATCACATTACAGCCTTAACATCATTGAATTTCGTTCAGAATTGTGCGACAGTCAATCACTGTTTGCAGATACCACAGAAATGAATGAGAAATGCTGTAAACTGAATCATACCTGTTGTGCAATTATCTGTGACTTCTCTTATAAAACAGCATTTTTTTGGTGTAAACTCCCAAAAAAAAAAATAAAATGTTTAAGAACATTTTAAAAAACTAATGTTTAAGAGCAAACTTGTTAAAGATTAGTCGATGGGCTTTCGATTCATTAAAAGATTTCCTCACAAAAGTGGTTTATTCAGCATAGTGAAGCCTCTCCCTATTGACATCCATAAAAAAAAAAAAAAAAATAATGTCCTTCCCTGCGTACCGCAGTGTTAGCAGGCATTACGCTTTTTTCGGCAAAGGTTGTAGACTTGCCTTCAAGTGGCATTGGCTCAATGAACTGAACCGAGTGTGTCAGATAAAAGTGTGGGGGAATGTGTAAAGCACTGGGTCCCCTGGACCAGGATTGCAAACCACTGTTCTAGCTAATCAGCATTGTTAGCTTGTCAGGATATCTTTTTCCTAAGATTTCAGAGTGATTAGTCTCATAGCATACCTGGATCAGGTGAATGGAGTGCCCATGAGCTTAAATGGCATGATGTGGGCCACATAATTTTGGGCGTCCTGTGCCAGCCTAGAACCAACCATTGAGATGAATGGGGATGCTATTGCTTAGCTCTCTCCAGGTACTACAGACCTCTTTGGACTGAGGTACGATTCATGTGGACTCCGGTGTGGTTCAAAGTTAGTATGAAAATAATGAAACCAAACTTGTGCAACTGCAACTGTTGACACATTTAGGACAAGCAAAGAGCAGCTGACTGGAGAGCAGACAAAAAACCCAGCAACTTCTGGTTCTGGCATTAAGGGTGCTGTCACTGGCAGTTTAGTTAGAAACAGAGCACGGTTTGCATGAAAAATTGGTGATGTGAAAGCTGTCATGCAGACTGAGGAGTGCATCTTGGCACTAATGCTAACTGGAGGTGATCTGAGTTCGGTTGGACTGGAACTGTGGTGCAATTTGCTTGAATATGAAAGCAAATTAGACTCTGTGCACACTCGCTCAGGAAGTAAAGAAACATAAGCACACGTTTTAATTGATGGCGATGTCATTAGTTCAACGAAACACATGTAGGGGATGACAGTGGTGATGACTACCTTGAATACGAGCAGGAGCAGGAGTGAGCTTGCAGTAACATCATAAAGAGTGAGTGCAAACAGAATGGCTTGCAGTCAGGTGTCTCTTCATTAGAGTCTGAATGCAAGCATCAGAAAGCAACCTTCATGCAGTGTATACAGTAGACCATGGGTGCCCAATTCTGCAGAGTACAGATCCAACCCTGATCCAATTGTTTGTAATTATCAAGTGCTCCTGAAGGCCTAAATTAGCTGGTTTAGGTGTGTTGGATCAGGATTGGGTCCTTCTGCCTTAGACCCAAGTGTCGTTCATATATTGACCCATGTTGTGTTTTCTATCGTGTGTGCTGCGCACATTTATGGTGGTGTAAGATGAACACAAATGCACTGGGGTTCGATACAATGAAGTAAATCTGAGTTCAGACAAACACTGCCAGGGCCTCCAGGATTAATGGCACTCTGATTCGGACCCCATGCAGCAAACATGCCTAGTGTGAAAACCCCCCAAGATGGGTCTGGTACTCATTCCTGATTCAGACCCTGTAATGAAACTGAGATTTTGAAACATAATGAAACATTGCACTTATACAATACTTATTACTTATTACGATACTTATATATTGCACAATACATTACACTTATTAATTTTATCAGACAATTTATCCAAAGCGACTTACAAATGAGCAACATGGGGCACTGCACACATTCATGCTGTTGTATTCTGTATCATTTATAGAGGTTTGATTGGAAGTCCAGCCAGAATAGTATTGCAATTGTCCAGTCTAGAAATGAGAAGGATAAGAAGTTGTGCTGCATGCTCAGTTAGGAAGGGCCTAATCTTCCTGCTGTTGTGTAATGCAAACCTGAATGTCCATGCCATTGCAATGTGGTCAGCTGATCATCAAAAACAGTAAACAAAGTAAACCAAGATTTCTGGCTGATTGGGGTAGGGTTATTGTTGGATCGTGACATATTGTGCTGTACATTTGGAGTGGCTGGGAAGACGAGAAGCTCTGTTTTCGCTATAAGCCACTATTTCCATAAACACCACATGGTGATAGTTACAAAATGGATAAATACTCTTGTGCTGAATAATTAAAGATTGGCGATGTGACTGTGCTTTGTGTACTAATAAAGATTTGATGAGTTGAATAATCAGCAGTCGCTTGGCGAGATGCCCACTTGGGGAACACAGCCAATCAATGACTCTACCTTGATTACTCTGCTTAAGACTAAGGTTTTCCAGTAGTCATCAGAGGTCAATGGCTCACCGCCCGATAACGACACTCAGGGGACGCTGGCCGAACTATGGGTGAGAATCAACGCTTTATAACAAATGGGCTAAGGGTGAACTCTCATTGTTCTCATTGCCCTGGCAACACAGTCACATGACCTCAGCCCAGGTGTTCCAACATTAAGGGTTTTGCAGCGTAGAGATCCACCACATGGTGGGATTTTTACTGCATCTCCAATGTCTCAGTTTCTACTAGTACATGAAGAACAAAATATCATCTGTTAGTGTTTTGTTGTAAACAATAGTAAACAAAATATAAAGAATATAAATGCGTTGCTATAGAAAATTCGGCAACACTTTAATTTAGGGTCCAATTCTCACTATTAACTAGTTGTATATTAGCATGCATATTAGGGTATTGACTGTTTTTTTTAGTTCTTATTAAGCACATATTAGTACCTTATTCCGCATGACCATATTCTACATCCCTACTTAATCTTAACAACTACCTTACTATTAATAAGCAGTAATTAGGAGTTTATTGAGACAAAAGTCGTAGTTAATAGTTAATAGTTAATAGTGAGAATTGGAAAAACTAAAGAGTGACCAAAAGTTCAAAAGAACAGCATTTATTTAAAATGTTAAATGTTATAAATACAAAGTTCAGTCATGAAACTCTAACCGAGCGCTGATTGGTTCTTTCTACGCCATGGCATCAGCCAATCGGGAGTAATTCCATATCCACGCAACTATATATATCGTACCCTAGCCTGCGATCGACAAGCTGCGCAACGTGAAGCGCTGTTATCCCTCCTCCTCCCCAGTGCCACCTGTAGAGATCTGCTACGGGGGTTCTACCATTCTTGCAGCAGCCTTTTCCTTGTTGATTTATTTGACTAATCTGAACAATTTGTATTTGCTCAGCAGCAACAGCAGCAGCTTAGCAGATCTCGTACGGCAAAATCAAGCTATGTATACTTCATACCCCATGCCAATAAATGCTGGTTGAATTTAATCCACTCCGAGAGTTGTCATGATTGAAATGTTTTTACTGTCACTTTCAATCAATGTAATGCATCCTTGCTGAATAAAAGTATTAATAGGCATATAATTTACAAAAGTATACCTTTGTTATTTTTAACATTTAAAGATAAAGGAACAAGGAATACAAAAACATGAATACAGTGCTATGTTATATATTAAATTATTATGACATCATTACCAAACACCACAGTCATTTTTGTAAGGGGTTGTTCACTAGAATTTAGTAGCCTACATGGTTTTGGAAAAATATAAACCTATATAAGGTTCATTTCATTTCATTTTATTTCATTTCTAGATTCAACTTCATTTTCAGCTCCAAATATAAAACTTTATACAGATGATTAATCCAAATGTCTCATTTAGGGTAAATTTCACCTCATGGACATCATTAGATTCACACATTCATAATCTCAGGAGATTATATGCTAATGTCTTTCACTGTTTTCTGAAGAAAATTGCCCAGCGGTCATTAGTCTGACAGTGGGGCTATAAAATGTTTCTTTGCCATTGATCGTTTCTCCTCTTCTCCTCCTGACTGTCCATATTTGCATTTTTATTGAAGTGAGAGAGCAGTGGAGCGAGCAAGGGAGACGGTGAAGACCTGTGCAAAGAGGAGAAACCTGCTACTGTACGTTTAGTGGGAGTTAATTGAATGTATTCAGATGTGATGGATAGAATAGCTCTACTCTCTCCCGGTACATTCACTGTGACACTTCAGAATCTATCTCTATCTGCTCTGTCTGTCCCTACGTCCTCCCACTCCCTTTAAATTAAAACCACTCGGGCCTTTGTGAGGAGACACTGAAGAGGAATCAGGGAGCACATTTATTACTCCCGATCATTACCCCGTGGAAACAGGGTATCAGCACCTTATCGACCATTAGGATTAATCTGAGCTGTGTTCTTATACTCTGACAAGAGTCACTCATGAGGGACCTTGTGCCGTCCTGCTCTGAACTGACCTCTTCCTCTTTATAGTTGATCTGAGACACCGTTTCTGTTATTGAATCACAAACACACGATTCTGATGGTTTGTGTGAGCGCGACTCAACAATTATACTTTATTTATCAACAAAATCATTTAGGAACACACTGGAGCACAAAGCAGAACAGAAAAGCACGTTATGGGTCAATGACAACCAAAAAAAAACCACAGAAATCACAGCGCTATAAGAGTCTGTTTACATGACATGGTTTCAAACTAAAAACGTGTTATGTATTTTGGTCGTTCATTTACACGACAATGATGTTTTGAAAATGCAAGATTTTGAAAACGTGTGCAAGTTTTTGACAATGTTGTTGTCTGTACACGACAAAATGAAAAAAAGATTTTAATACATTGTTGTTGTGTAAACATACCCTAAATACAACTAACAGAGACATAATCAGTTACCTAGGTAACAGAAGCCAAACAGAGCGGAGAAACAGGAACTAAAGAAAACAGAACAGAATGTCAGAATAAAAGTCCACATAACAGAATGTAATCATCATGTGGTGTGCCAAAAAAACCAAAACAACAACAATAACAAAAACCCAAACAACAAAAAAACGTAAAGGAGTAATTTCCTGAAATGAAAAAAGGAAAAAAATAAATAAATAAAGAAAGATGAATACAGCTAGTTAAATTTAAAATAAAACTAACTAAATAAAAAGCTACAGAGCCTTCATAGCTGTTCCCGACCAGCATTCTGGGTGCTCCGGTCCTGTCCGGAAATCTTCCTCCTCCAATGTTCCCAACTTCCTGGCTCCATCTCCTCCGCTGGTTATGTCCAGTTCCCTGGATCTGTCGGCTCCACTGGTGTCGTCCTGCTCCTCAGCTCTGCCCCCGCTGGTAATCCTGTGTGGCTTATCGGATTCGCCTCAGGCTTCCCGATCACCAGCTCAGCATGGGGATGCGCATTCACCAACTCAAGCCTCCAGGCCCACCTCAGATTCACCATGGTCCGTCAGCCCTAGGAATCTTCCGGGCTCCCTCATTCCTTCAGCCTCAGTCAACTGTTGCTCCACCTCCGCCACAGACTTCCTTGTCTCCAGCTGCGCTTCAACCCTCCACCCCTTTGGCTCCACCATGCTTCTCCTTTCCTCTGGCCTCTCTGTTGTCCTCACTTCCTCCATCATCGCCCAGGTCTGCCGTTCCCTTGTCTTCGCCTTGGTTCCACGAGCCAGAAGCTCCACCTTGGGCTTCCGGGCTGTGGGTGTCACCCTGGTTCATCGGCCTCTCTGCTCTGCAAGATACTCCACGAACCCTGGGTTCCGCCTCCATCAATCAGTCTCCGGGTTTCACCTGGGCATTCAGCCAAAGCTACACCCTGGCTCCTCCTGCCATCAGCTCCACTGTGGTGTCTCTCCCCACTAAATCCTCCTCATCCTTGTCAATCACCAGCTCCACAACCTCCTCCAAAACCCCCTTCCTCCTCACTCAAACTATCGGTTATGGTGCGAGGACGTGCCTTCCGGGAGGGGGGAGTATTGTTACGGTTTTCAGGGTGATCACCAGCAGTTATCACCCTGGTCCTAACGCCCCAATATAGTGATGGGGACACTATACTGTCAAAAAGCACTGACCTTCGGATGAGACTTTAAACTGAGGTCCTGACTCTCTGTGGTCATAAAAAAATTTGCCCACTGGCATCTGTCCATCATGGCCTCCTCATCATCCCCATATATCTACTGATTGGCTTCATCACTCTGTCTCCTCTCCGCCAATAAGCTGGTGTGTGGTGGGCATTCGGGCGCAACATGGCTGCCATTGCATCATCCAAGTGGATGCTGCATATTTTTGGTTAAGGAGATTCTCACTGTAATATGTAAAGCATTTTGAGTACCGAGGAAAGTGCTATATAGATGTAACAAATTATCATTATTATTAAATTATATTATGGACTCTTATTTTGATATTCTGTTCTGTTTCCTTTAGTTTATGTTTTCCTGCTCTGTTTAGTTTCAGTTATATTCCCATTTGTTCCTGTGATTAATTATCACCAGCTGTATCTTATTTAGTTCCTGATTATCCCCTGCATATACACTCCTTGTTCAGTTTAGTCCTTTGTCGATTATCATTTGTGTTTAACGTAGTTGTTATTCTCCAGTGTAGGAAGACTGTTAATTTCTAATCATTTCCTTTGTCAAGCACATCATAATTACAGCAACAGAATGTTACACAACAAACTTGAAATACTTGTACAAAAAACAAAACAAACAAACAAAATCAGTGAGTAGCCTATATATCTTGTTAAGTAACAATATGTGCTTAAGGTTTGTGATTGATCTCGTTACACATAATTATCTTACATCTGTATGTGCTGGTAATAAAACACAAATTGCAGGTGGAAGCATGCCATTCTGAATTGAGTTAATGTCTGCCATTTGCACAGGCTCATCTCATTTGGTTTGAAACTATTTGCCATTTGTTGATGTTGCCCAGAGGCATCACTAATTTGCGTGTGAGGTAAATATTTAGTTCTTAATATTTATGTCTTAATGCTAAATACACATGTAAAATCCATAAATATCAAATCCAAATGTTTAAATCCAACAAATAACAATGTGATTACATTGCTCCTCATACAATGATTTTGCTTGTGCGACCTCAAACGTGCATGGGTAATAAGAAATGCTTGGTGAAGCCACTTTGAGACTGTAGCTTGCAAAACTACTTAACTGTTAAAGTTGCTAATTGCATTCAACACCTACACTCTTTCGAAAGCATAAAGGAACTATCAAATTATATATATTTTAATCATTGTAAATATTTATTTAATTCTAAAGGTGGATCTATTAAAATAAGGCAGTTATAGTTAAACAAGCACAATGTAGCTAAAGCTGGCAAAACTGGGCCGTTTATTGTAGCACACTACTGAGTGCCACATTGTAGTGGCCTATTGCTCCAGTATCATAGTGTGAAGCATCTCTAAGTTGCCATGTAAGAATAATTGGATTTGTTACTTCATTACTGTAATAAATGAGTGTTACTGAGTCTCCTTCCTTTATTGATAACCTGATCTTCTCAAAGAGACTCTCAGCCTCCCGAGAAACAAACTACACCTCTCAAATTTCACTAGTGCCCCTTCAGAGAAACTGACTCTTAAAGCTGAGGTAGTGAAATTTCTTTTTCTCAAGAGTGTCTTGATTCTCTTTTCAAGAATGGTACTACCTGTCAACCTGACATTTCCAGTATCTTATAATGTACAAACCATGTCACAATAATATAGAAACATCTCTCGGATCTCCTGTCCTTTAAATGAGCTGGGCCGGAGGAGCATTTATTCTCTTCTTTCCTCACTGGATCAGGTCCAGATTCGGACTGAAGGTGAAAATGGTCATATTGTCTCTTGAAGATGAGTTCAGACTTAAACTTTCAGCTTCCCTCCTCTTCCCACGAATAACCACTCTCCTGCAGATTAGTTATGCAAAACAGGCCAATGTGATTGGCCTTGATCTAAAAGTGTTACTAATTAAAAATCAATCTGAGGGCCATTAGCACGCATAGTCATGTGCCAAGGTTGTGTTTTCCAGTACAGGTACTGTAATGAGTTCAGAGTGACGTCAGGCAAAGCAAGAGCGAATAGATCCAATATAATCACTCAAGCTCAACTTTACAGCTGATAGTTTGTGTAAACCTGCTGAATTTGTAGTCTGCCTCAATTGATCCTCTTGCCCTGAACTGGATAGAGCAACGAAATGAATGTGACTTTTCATTGGGTGCGAGGGGGTCCATAGATAACTATTAGAGGCATATTTGGAGCTCCATAGATAACTATTAAGAGGCCTATTTGTTGGCCTGGATGTGCGGGCAACTGAGGGGCCACAGGAGCAGGAAGGCATTAGTCTGCTTTAAGCTGAGTGTTGCTGGATACAGAGGTGATAAATGTTGGTGAACTCTCAGTTGCACCAGGGGAATAGCTGCATACAGACACACACTCTGGAACTTATTAAACTCACACAGGCATATTTCACACCGGTTCCGGAAAAATCAGCCCAATTACAGAGGTGTTACCGGAGCCGAAACCCAGCCTGCGCTGTAGGGGAGCTTGCAGCGCCACTCGCCTTTAACAGAGTCCATCTGACGGGGGACTGGAGTGTGTCTGTATGAGAATGAGTGGCTCAAACAGTACTGAGCTGCTCCTGAAGGCTGTTAAGATGCCTTATAAAACCCATAATTTTGGGCAAAATCTAAAGCAGCATCAATATCATTTATTATTATTATTATATATTATTATTAGATTTATTTATTATATTCCGCTGCTGCAGAAAATGAAGAGAAATGTTTGATCGTGTTAACCTGTCACCTCATAAACTAAATGAGTTGTATTTATTGGCAAGCTTTACTACAATTCTTCATTAACAGTAGGCTACATGATGATTGCAAAGTAAATTCAACTATAAAATATAGCTGTAAGCAGCAATTAGCGGGGTTTAAGTGCCTTAAGGCCTTTAAGCACATGTGTAAAAATGTATAATTTAATTAGAAAGCCTGTAACTATCATAGATGAAAAAAAAAAAAAAAATTACAGCCAATACAGGCAATTTACCATAGGAAATTTATGGTTTATAATGTTTTTTTTTTTTTTTTTACAATTTTCGATGTTGAGCCAAAACTCAGCCTAGTTCAACAAAGTTTTTTTTTTTTTAAATAGTCTCCAATATTTAACAAATGATTTGATGGACAGAGGCAAAGTTGCTCATAGTCATGGGCATGTGCAAAAAATCTCATGATATACAATCCCTTTTGCACATGACAAACGTTAAGGCCGTCACACAACCACAGAATGAGCTCTTACATGTGCTGATTTTGGTGAAAATATATCTTCCATACACAAGTTATAGCCATTTTAGTAAAAGTGGTTCCGTCCACTTTGAGCATTTTGGCTATTTTTGCTAGTTTCAGCCCGACACAGTTATTATTTTCACATCCTGCACCATGTTGTTTAAGTAGCAAATACATTTGCACCCATTTGTGCGCTCATGGGCTTGCTGGTCTGAAAACGAGGCGTGTTCAGGCGCATTGTCGGCCTCGCACATGAGCAGATCTGTTTCCTTGCTAGAGAAGCGTTCAGTTTTTCCGCTCGCAAATTCCACCATGTAAATAGCGAATCTGTCATGGCGTGAGCATAACTGGCTTTTAAAGGGAATGGGAGATGAGGTTTATTGCATGTTTTGCTCAAAGAAAACACCCATTACTCAATAAGAGAATAGGAACAAAACTTTCAGACCATGTGCTGGGCATGCCAACCATTTTTCCTGTGGTTAAACTAGCAAAAGTGGATTCCAACATGTCGTAATTGCACCTGCGCCGTGCACTTTAGACCATGTGCTTCGATTGTTGAAATAGGGTCCTTGAACTCCTAAACTCGGTTTAGGAGTTATGAGCGATTACTTACTTTTCACTGAGGTAACGCCCCCATCAAGCCTTGCTGTCATTGTAGATGGTGTGAGTATTACCAGCCCTGAAGGTTTCAAGTCTCTATGACTTATGGTTTTCAATCACTTTTAGGTGAGAACGCTGATCCTTGGAAATTTTAACAATTACAATAAATTTCAGTGCAACACACTTGAACCACTAATGATAAATTATTGTGTTGCAATTAGCTTTTCTCATGAAAAGTCAGAAAGTTGGGGCTCAGTGAATTTTCCCACTGGAAATTACGACATTATGGTGGTACGCACGTGTATGAATTTCATATACACAGTCCTTACAACATGACATTATCTTAAGGTGATCATACATGGGACAACTTTTTGAGCAATGTTGCCAGGCAATTTTGCCAAGCGATGTTGCTTGGGCACTTTCTCATTGAAAATGGAATTTCTGTCCAAAGTATCCAGATCTAAATTTGTTGCCCGTTTTCAATGGGAAAGTGCCCAAGCAACATCGCTTGGCAAAACTGCCCAGAAACATTGCTCAAAAAGTTGCCCCATGTATGATTATCTTAGATCCCTGAACTGAATCCCTGAATCCATGCAACTGCGACAAGCTCAGTAAAATTTTCCATCCAATCCCTTGTGAAAATGAAGTGCACTTAATTGTATTGAATTTGCACTTGTATTGTACTTCAAATCTTAAAATTATATATATATATATATATATATATATCTATATATATATATATATATATATATATATACAGGTATATTTAGAAAAGGTAATATTAAGTAAATGACAGGCCACTCAAGTGCACTAAATTAAGTACACTTTCAAGTCTATGTTACTTAATACATTTAAGTACACCTTTAAAAAGTGCACTTTGTACATTTTAAATCATATTTTAATAGTCTTTTGTCATACTTTAAAGTACACATATTGTGATGTCTTGACTACCAAATATAGCACATGTAAAGTACTTGATTATAATTTTAACTCTAGCGAGTTAATATATTTTAAAAGTACCTAACTGCAACTTCATCATTACAAATGTGTAATTATTACAAATATATTTAACAAACAAGCAAAATAAATTACATTAAAATATATTTTAGTTCAGTTCAAAGACAATAGAAGTAATTATGAAATTACATATGAAGATGTACTTAAGTTCTTATACTTAAGTGTTAATCAAGTTTTATGGCTGTGTGTGTGTGTGTGTGTGTGGGACTGCTAAGAGTTGCTATTGAAGAGTTCCTATTAAATAATGTTTCAGTGATTTTATAAGGCTCCTTCGAAGACAGCTGCCTACATGGACAGCAGATGGTGACGCAGCTCAGAAGTATTTAGAACAGAGCCACTGTGTGTTCATGTGTGTGTTTGTGTGGACCCTATGCATTCATGTACGACAGAGTGTTTCTGACAGAGAGAGTGCTGGGAATAAGGGAGAAAGATCAGTCTCGCTGGATCAGGTGTGATGCTGTATCTCAAGGAGAGCTCAATGACAGGGCTGTCGATGTATTCCCCATCTGAGAGTATTTTTAGAGCTGCCATCATGGCCCTCATGCATATTTCAATAGATCCTTTTGTATATTAGGAGCGAGCGCACACAGACGAGACTGAGCGCGGGCACAACATGACTGTAAGAAATATGGGCTTGATTCTCCTATCTGACAGAGCCCTCAGCCGCTCGGCAGATACGTCCACTTTGACTTTCAATAGATAGTGGAAGAACTTCATTGATTGCATTAGAAGACAAAAACAAAGGGATGACATTGACCCCAGCAGCACAGGGGCCAGTGTCTCCATCACGCTCCAATTTGCACAGACTGCTCTCAACCTGAATTAATTAATGCACACACACACACACACACACACACACACACACACACACACACACACACACACACACACACACACACTTTGTCTTTCTCTCTTTCAGTGTCGATCGCTCTTTTTGTCTCCCGCTTCTTTCAGTTTTTCTTGGATGAAGTTCATGTTTAGGTGTTAAATGCTGCTGCGGTGTCCAGTGAGAGGACATAATGAATTCTGATAGGAGTCGTGGGTGGCCAGTCCTGCAGATATATCACCACTCAGCCGTACATTATCTCATATAATGCTTCAATTTCCCCCATCTGATTAAATCAAAGTTTATGAAGCTGTCACTGCGCCACTGATGATGGAGCCATAATTTAGCAGTAATGCTTGTATTTGATGGCATCAGTGCTCACACCGCCTGCCGTGGATGATTTCGGCTCCACGTTTGAGCGTGCCACTACTGTATCCTGTGTCTGTTCTAGTTTTGTTCATTAGGTTTTTAAAGGTGCAGTGTATTTCTGCGCCATTAGCGGCACCAAAAAAATGAGTTTCAAAAGTGACCACCTGCTTCTTCAGCATTCTTGGTTACAGAAGCATTTTTCCCATTCAGTTTCTCAATAATCTTCAATAAAGATTGGAAAGCATGAGCTAAATCAACCAGATCCATTGGATTTGCTGGATTTGATAATCGGGGGGGGGGGGGTAGAGGCAAGTGTACTTAACATCCCATGAAGCATTGCAAAACACGTAATTTAATAAAAATGATGGTAGAATTAATATAACACTACTGACTTATTTACATACAAACACTGCATTTTTAATTCATTTCAGAATATTCATATACAAACAATTCAGTCATGGCAACTCTCGCAATAGTTTTTTGCATGTTAATGGATATGACGTAATAGATCTGCTATGCATGCTTCACAAATTCATTATCGCAGATCTAGACAAGTGGTGCTGGGGAGGAGGAGGGTTCAGAGGAACTCAGAAAGCCCTGCTGGACTGGTTTACGATGAACATTCAACCGTTATTTTTATAGTTTTATTAACCATGTAAACGTTGAGTAGGCAAATTTATTGACAACATATTAGTATTGGTAATAAATTAAAATGATTTGTTTGTTCTTTTGTAATATTCTGTAATATGATATGGGTATGACATACGCCAAAAGTTTGGAGTCACTACATTTTTGTTGTTGTTGTTGAAAGAAATTACTACTTTTATTCAGCAATGATGCATTAAACTGATTGACAGTAAAGATATTTACTATATTGCAAATGATTTCTATTTCGATAAATGCTGTTATTTTGAACTTTCTGTATGAAGGTTTCCATAAAAATATTAAGTAGCACAACTGTTTTTCAAAATTGATAATGATCATAAATGTTTCTTGAGCAGCAGATCAGCATATTAGAATGATTTCTGAAGGATCATGTGACACTGAAGACTGGAGTAATGATGCTGAAAATTCAGCTCTGATCGCAGGAATAAATTACATTATACAATATATTCACATAGAAAACAGATGTTTTAAATTGTAATAATATTTCAAAAAATATATTACTGTTTTACTGTATTTCTGATCAAATAAAAGTACCTTGGTAACCAAAAGAAACTTTCAAAAGTAATAAAAAAATGATACATATCTCAACCTTTGAACAGTTATATAACGGGTTAATATTATTTTTCCTCGACTTGCTTGAGAATAGTCTGATTACTTAGAAAAGTAACAACAACACGCATCAACAACAACAGGCTGCATGATATGAGGCATCATTCAAGAATGCTGTACAGATTCCCTGTATTCAGATCCCTAATCTTCAATATGATCGATAGCATTAGTGATATTTTCCTAAACAAAACATTTTTCTTTCTTTAAAATAAACTGCACTGAAAAATTTTACAAATTGGGCATTGGGCCTTATAAAATAATAATAAAACTTTGATTTCTTGTTTTTAAAAGCATGAAGGAGTGTGTGCTTGTGTCTTTGGGACAGTGACATCTCATGGGAACAGAGGCCTTTCTCACCAAAGACAGAACAACCAAACCGACAATGCGCGTGGTCATGTAAACGCATTAACCCATTTTCTTTATTAAAGTAATGTCATAAACAGCTTAAACATAATCTGACTTACACAGATTTTTGCCTATTACCTTGATTTTGCCTAGAATATAAATACCTTAACCTGCATTCCTTCAGAGTCACTGTGATTTTGCCATGTAAGACATGTTCAACATATTTTGTTTATCTTGGAACAACACTCTTGTCCAACCCTTAAACCTAACACTACCCATAATTTATCCATAAAATCCAAGGGAATGATAGGTGAATAACACTGATGTAGAAGCACCCAATCGTAGTTGTAAGCCTAAACTTGACATAAACTGTAAAATTCCCAGCAAATATTATTGTTCTAAGAATGTTCTGATAACATTATGCTATGTTCTGGTAATGTTTTTATTAAGTTTTATTTTTGCTTCCAGAATATTCTCTGAAAAGGTAGGATAATATTATTTAAAAGCATTCTAAAAATGTTTAGTGATAGCATTGTTAGAACATTATTCCCTAACATTCTTAAAAAGTCTTTACCTGGAAGTTTCCCAGTGGGCAATGGACGTGGACTCCAATGTTGCTCATACATCAAATTTAGGTCAAAAATGAAAATCAGGTTGATGTCTAAACCCAACATTTGTTTGACTTCAAGCTCCAACGTCATTAACAAGCTTCAAAAAACAGCAGTAACAGCTTCACTTATAACAAAACAAGGTTTATTTTATTTCTGTTATATCTGTATAAAAGTTCTTACTGAGATAAAGTTCAAGTTCAAGTTCTGTTTATTTATATAGCACTTATAAAACAGCCACACGACTGACCAAAGTGCTGAACAAAGGATCAGTGAAAAAATATATTAGGGAAAAAAATATACGATAACACAACTAAAACACAATAAAACAAAGCCAAACCCCAATTTATACAAATCTAAATAAATATGTAGAATAAGACCATAGAAAACCAGGTTAAAAATAATAAAAACATAAAAGCATGACAAGAACCATAAAAGAAAATTAATTATAAGCCATGGAAAACAAGTACGTTTTTAGTAGAGACTTAAAAGTGGTCAGGGAAGGGGCTAACCTAATTTCTAGAGGCAGATTATTCCACAGCCGCAGCCCAACCACAGAAAACACTCAATCCCCTCTGTGTTTGAGTCTGGAATGTGGGACTAAAAGAAGGTTCTGGTCACTGGATCTCAAACTTCTGGAAGGAGTATAAGGTTGCTGCAGTTCAGATAAATAAATGGGGGCTAAATCATGTAGGGATTTATAAACAAATAAAAGGATTTTAAAATCAATTCTGAATTTGATAGGCAGCCAATGAAGGGTCCTCAAAATTGGAGTGATATGAGCTCTTTTACAAGGAATCTTGCAGCAGCGTTTTAACACTAATTGAACACAAGCAATTTGAGACTTTGAAATACCGCAGTAAAGTGAATTGCAGTAGTCTAAACGTGAGGTAATAAAAGCATGGACAGCCATCTCTAGAGTTTTATGATTCAGGAAAGGTTTGATTTTAGACAACAGATGAAGTTGATAAAAACTAGAGGCGATTACATAAGAGATGTGTTTGTCAAAGACCCATCTATAGCTGAACTCCCAGGTTCCATACATGTGAAGATCTAAACGCAGATAGTCTACCCAGATCTAGAAAAAAAACAGGTTTAGAAGTTGATGTCTATTTGAAAGTAATAGTTTGGTTTGATGTCACCATTATGGTGATCTGTGTTTTTTAGTTGGGCAGTTTGACTCTTGCATTTTTAATGTTAGTTTTTCTTTGGCTGCATTAACTCTTATGACAAGATCAGCAAGAGAAAATGATAAGATGATGTTAGCTATTTGTTAATGATAAAGACATTATCATCACATAGTGTTCTGATCATCTGATTTCACTCTGCCTATACTATGGTATTCATTTCACATTATTTCTTATAGCAACTCTGTGATCCTGTGATTCAGAATGCATCTTCACCATTGTTGAGATTCATATTTTGATTCTTGATGTGTGTGGGTGTCTAAGTGGTTCAGTAGTGCACAATGTGTTTTTAAAGTTCTACAGATTATCGGATTATAACACTGCCTGATCTCATGCTGTAGGAACACATTACTACAATCAAAGATATGAAATTAATAACATAGTCTGGATCAGTTGATCAGACCACTACATGATGATTATATGTCTTTATCATCAACAAGTATCCAACATCATCCGATCACATTTTCTCTTGATGTTATTTCCAAACAGCAGCAAGAGAAAAAATAACATTTAAATGTCAAACTGCACAACTAGAACACACACTGATCACACCAATGGTGACCAAACAACCCATCCCAACACGTATGCTATTATCAAGTGTTTCTGAAGATCTTAATTCCCTGGTTCAGGTGTGTTTGATTAGGTTTAGAGCTGAACTTTGAACTTTGAAGGTAGATCTCCAGGAACAGGATTGGGCACCCCTGCGCTAAAGCATTGAACTTTGTGTCTCGCGTACATACACACATTATTCAGGTCAAACATGCCAGTGTCTTTGGACCTTTTTAATCATTTTTGAGTGCAATAATTGGCCTTTTTTTTTAAATTCTGTTGTGACTTTAATTCTGAAACACAGGTAACCTGTCTAAAATTCTGCCTTGGCAATGTGAGGATCTCGCCACCATTGGAAATCTATCAGGATCATGGATTGGCCTAAAACTTTCAAGGTGCTTTAATGAGGAGTTGGGGGTGTCGCCATGGCGATGTAGGGGCATCCAATTTCCATTATTGACTGTTGCAGACACTGTGTGTGTGTCCTGTGCGTGTGTAAATTGGCTCCAGTGGGGATTGTAGGCGGTTGAGATCCTCCAGCAGTAAATCGCAGCGCTGGAACATTTCCTCCTCTTTGGCGCCAGCCTTTCTCTCTCTCTCTCCTTTTCTATCTCACATTGTTGTGCTAATCAATAGCTAATTCTGTCTGGCGTCTCTGTGGCAATGCTAATGTGAAGTTCAGTACTTGAGTAGCTTACTGACGGTTTACACAAAACATAACCTTTGAAGAACATGAAGCACATACAAGTGAGAAATTCACACAAAAATAATCTAGGTATGTATTTGTTATACTCATGTCTCTCTCTCCTAATCTCTCTCTCTCTCTCTCTCTGGAAAGACAGACAATGCTTGCTGACCTCACATAATTGGATAGATGTTACCATGGCAACTCTTCAGTTCCAGGAGGGAGTTTAATGATTGGAGCAGGGATGGGTTTTGAATTCTTGTGTATGTTTTAATGTTTGTGTATTTGACATTTTGGGGAGCATTGAGAGCCAATTTAGCAAAGAGAGGATTGGTATTATTATGGGATAGCATACTACTCTCACTATTGCTACCAAATATCCAGAACAACCAACTACATTTGCAAAATGTGCATAGAGCTGTGTGCAATTCTGTACGCCACATTACATCCTGCTTCCATTACCTTGTGGTGTTTGAAGCTGTGATTTTGATTTCTTGAAGTTTGATATTTACAGCTATGATCACTATTTTTTGACTTGTTATCTGAGTAGACAGCAAAAGTGTTATACAGTTTTGGTATGTGACTATGTACCATTGCTTATGTCAAAGTATACCATCATCTGATACCATCACAGCACCATGGTACCAGCACAGCATTTTTCAGTTGTAGTTCTTTTCTTCTGTTGAGGCACTGGAGGAACGGTTTCAGAGTTCCTATAACTTGGCTGAAGTGCCCGTTTTTTAGTGTGTTTGCACTGCAGGAACCAGGAAAAATAAACCCAAAAATTGGGTTAAAAATAAACCAAATTGTTTTAAAAATGGACATGAAAAATTAACTACTAACCAGAGTACAGGACGTAAGTGACGGCTTACGTCACTTCAGAGTTCCTACTGGCGGTGGAAATGCAACCAGGAAAATGGCCCTAGGAGAAAATCTTGTCCTCAGGGGACCATCCCCAGTGGTGTGGCAGGGTGTGGTGGCAGCCAAACCTTGGCTGCCTGGTCAGAGCAATATTTTAACAATGACCAATCAGAGGTGATCAAGTTACCGGTAGTGAGAATCCGCTCAGTTTCTCTCAAAATGCTGAATGAGTTTTAATTTAGCACAGGTTTTCTAGTTTTGCACATGCACAAATCCTCTCATTATTATAAACAAAGCGGAGATATGATGTAAAAAAGAGATTCGTTGTGCAGTTTTGACAGATTCATTGATTAAAACGGGAGTTTTCACACTCAATGAGTTACGTACAATACGTACAACTTACTGACAGGTTCAGTGATTAGGAAGAGCTCTTTATTTCATTCGCAATTTGAAGAAAAGTTTTGGTTTTTCATGAGACTTTGTGACTTTTCCTACATACTTCAGTACAAAAATTGACCAAAATAGACGAAAACAGATTTTTAAATGTTATGATAGTGATTATTCTGCTGGCTATAGTGTTAATTTAATGCCTTTTTAGATTTCAAAATGAAAGTTTTTTGTTTATTTTCAAGTGTTAGTTTTCCTACATCGAGAAACTTCAGACCTTTGAGCTTTGAAGTGCTGGAAAAAGTTGTGGGACTATCACATCAGGGGAGTAAGATTGGATGGCGTCATCAGAGTCTGATACCTTGGTGAACTGACGCCCCTGACCGTCCCAGTGGCTAGTTCCTATAACTACCCGTAGTGAAAGCCCTTTTGGTCTGGTGTCCTTCCCTCCCTGTTCAATGATCGATATCCACACCAGGATACATAATATCCTAGATTGGACAAGAATCTCTCTAAATCAATATTCTTTATTGTTCCAGTTTCTGCCACGGCGACAGCAGTTTAATTTAAGACATTAGCATATTAAGAGGTGTTTCAAATGAATAATTACACTCCAAGATATATGCTCCCAGGTTCTAATGTCCAATTACAGAATAAAATAAAAACACAGAACTTGCAATTAGTTTAATTGGATTGCAGTATTACGGAGGTCTAAAACAAAGAGAGCAACAGTGTGATTTATGGTGTCACAATTAAATTACTTCACTTATAAAGATGTCATGTTCACCGCCAGAGGCCTGTGAATCTCTTTCCAGCTTGAATCATATATTACTACACATTCAGCTAGCATCATCTTAAATAAACAGCTTTTCTACATTTCTCTTGACTCCTTCCACCATTTTATTAGAAAACATTGTCACAGTGCATTTTGGGATTGCTTTCCCTTGAGGAAAAAAGTACATTTCAGCATACCTTTAAAAAGTGTACTTATTATGGAAGTAATACACTTTAAAAAGATTATATGGTAATAAAATTATTTATATGGTCCAATTTGCACCTAAATGTCAACTAACTCTCATTAGATCATTAGTAGACCGTCTGCTTAATATCTGATAACACTTCATTTTGATGCTCCCCAACAGACATTACATGTCAACTTGTTCTACTAACCTAACAGTCTACTAATACTCTAACTCTAACAGTTGGCATGCAGTTGCAGTTACTAGTTATATGTCTAATGTGGACCATCGAAATTCAGTGTAACTGAATCTACTTAAAGGATTAGTCCACTTTTAAATAAACTTTTCCTGATAATTTACTCACCCCCATGTCATCCAAGATGTCCATGTCTTTCTTTCTTCAGTCAAAAAGAAATTAAAGTTTTTGATTAAAGCATTCCAGGATTTCAATATAGTGGACTTCAATGGGCACCAAACGATTGAAAGGTCAAAATGAGTTTCACTGCAGCTTCAAATTGTTCTACACGATCCCAGACGAGAAATAATGGTCTTATATAGAGAAAGAAAATTAATTTTCTAAAAAAATTAATAAAATTTTATATATTTTTACCAGAAATGCTCATCTTGAACTAGCTCTCTTCTTCTCTATTAGAATTCCGGCAGTGTAGACGCTGCTAAGCATATTACTCCTTAAGATGTTCAAGTTCAAGATGAGCATTTCTGGTAAAAATGTAAATTATCAGGAAAATTTTATTTTTATTACTGCCAAATATACTGACAAGCATTTATGGTAAACTAAAATATACTTTAATGTAATTTCTATTGAAAATGTATTTGTAATTACACATTTGTAAAGATGTAGTTGCAATTTAGTACATTTAAAATGTATTAACTTTAAATGTTATATCGAACTACTACAGTTAAAATTATAATCAAGTACATGTGCTTTAGTATCTTAGTCAACACATCAAAATAAGTGTACTTTTAAGGTTGAAGTACGCTACAAGTGCACATTCAATACCAATTAAGCACATTTCTTTTTCACAAGGGTTATCCACAAAGTATACATGTGATGCTTTCTTATTTTAGTATCTAACAAAGCAGCGTAACTTTGCTGTCTACTTCTTGGATTGTTAGTTTTGTGCCCAGTGAAGTCAAAGTTTGGCTGGCTATAGCTTTAGCAGTTCGTCCCTGCAGGAAGATGCTGTAACTACACAATTATGTGGGCATAATGAGGTATTCAGCTGTTGCTGGCATCTCATGCTATTAAAAACGCTTATATGGGCCTTCCTCACCAGATCAATAGTGCTCACTGGACACATGCCAGCTGGTGGTTAATGCTAACAGAAAACTCTGTCTAGGGGGGCAGATCACCACCAGGGTTTGGAGCAGCTGACTCTCTTAGAGAAGCCTTGTCTCGACTTTCATCTGGTAATGTGATTCAAATGTGTTTTCCTGGTGTTTAGTTGAACTGTGACAAGGTAGGTCAAACTCATGAATGTGCACACATTCAGACACATGCAAGACCAATCACAGAATGAATTAGTTTGTCCTTGACTGCGCTAGACAAACAATATGCAAAACAAAATTCAATCCTATGAAAAGTAATTTTAAGTGCCCTCAGAAACATGTCATTGTAATGGATTGTTCTATGCGGATTGGCTCTTGATATGGTCACATTCCTACAAACGGAAATGTAAAGATGCAAATCATCCATTCATTGAAATGCATTGTACTCAAGCCCAGCAATCTGAGAAGAAAATATGATTCATCTGATTGTTGTAATGCTATTGTACCAATGTTTTTTGTGATGACAAAGATGACAGCAGTAGGCTTCATTATGTTTGAGGTATTTTCATTTCGTCATCTACTAATACTATTATGAGAGAGCATTATAACTTTCATTATTAAAAACAACAAACTCAGTAACCTGACTCGTCTTTGATCATGTAATGAATCAAAAGCCAGTCTCAAACTCATCACAGAGAAGATTACATTAATATACTGATGCTTTTGCACCTTGGATCTCTTTACATTGTCTTTCTCAACATGAAACATAACAAACACACATAGAATTTATGATAGATAGATAGATAGATAGATAGATAGATAGATAGATAGATAGATAGATAGATAGATAGATAGATAGATAGATAGATAGATAGATAGATAGACTATAATACATTATTTCAGCAGCTGTTAGTTGTTAAAAGTATCAAAGCTGTTTCAATTGTGTTCACCCAATTGTGTTCATTGTGTGCTCCGGTGTGTGTGTGTGTGTATACAGTTGTTCCGGCTGTCTGGCACTGATGTATGACTGTGTGTGAGTCTCGTCAGGGCAGGATCAGGTTATGTCAGAGTTGGCGCGGTGCGTTTACTCTCTGAGATGCTGGGCGCCCCTTGCATTTACTCCTGTTGCCAATCATCTGCTATCTGAGCCTGCATCCATTCCGAATGGAGGAAGGTCAACCGGTGTGATTGTGTTAGCAAAGACAAACTCAGCTTCACTGCATGACTTCTGGTGGCTACAGCGGCCGTAAACTGGGTTAGGTTAGACATACACACATAATCTCATCAAAATAAACAGGGCAAGGAAAAGGAAGGGACCAAATAATCAACCTCTTCATGCGACCCTATAGGAGAACGCAGCATGTTTCCCACAGTGATCCAACTCAAGCTTCAGCTGCAGGTGCAATACATCAATACATCTGAGGATACATGTCAAGAAACCTCAATTTGTAGTACAAACATCAACACAACTACAAATATCCATGAGGTTAGTACATGGGATCATGCATTTTTGTAGGTCTAAACCTAGAAATGAATCGTCAATGTTTTTAAAAATCAAGTTTTCACATGTATTTTCACATGGCATATTCTATGGCATAAAACACATCAGTAACACCCTGTTGTGATTTTTAAAAGCTTTTACTTGTGTCTAAGTGTCTAAATGGGACTATACAGAGGTTTTCGGGGACAGTAAACATCATCAGCTAGTCCTCTTTCACTGCATCGTTGTGTTCATCATAATTCATTATATTCTATTTTTTACTTATGCTTAAAGTGCACTGCCAAATATACTGACAAACATTTATGGTAAACTAAAATATACTTTAATGTAATTTATATTGAAAACTGTATTTAAATATATTTTTAATTACACATTTGTAAAGATATAGTTGCAATTTAATACATTTAAAATGTATTAACTTTAAAGGTTATATCAAACTATTACAGTTAAAATTATAATCAAGTACATGTGCTTTAGTGTGTTAGTCAACACATTAAAATAAGTGAACTTCATTAAAGCACGACAAAAGATTACTTGATGATTTAAAATGAACTTTAAAGTAAAAGTTTTAATTTGACATAATTACAAAGTGCACTTACTACTTAATTGTGTTAAGAAACAGTTATTAAGTGTACTATCGTTAAGTACACTTTAGTAGCTTATATTTCATTTATATCAGCAAGTAATTTTATGAAAATATACTTTTAAGTTTGAAGTACACTAAAAGTGCACATTCAATACCAATTAAAGGGTTAGTTCACCCAAAAATGAAAATTCTGTCATTTATTGCTCACCCTCATGTCGTTTTACACCCGTAAGACCTTCGTTCATCTTCAGAAAGCAAATTAAGATATTTTTGATGAAATATGATGGCTCAGTGAGGCCTCCGTAGCCAGCAATGACATTTCCTCTCTCAAGATCCATTAATGTACTAAAAACATATTTAAATCAGTTCATGTGAGTACAGTGGTTCAATATTAACATTATAAAGTGACGAGAATATTTTTGATGCGCCAAAAAAACCCCAAAATAACAACTTATTTAGTGATGGCCGATTTCAAAACACTGCTTCAGGAAGCATCGAAGCACAAATGAATCAGTGTGTCGAATCATGATTTGGATAATGTTTCGAAATCAGCCATCACTATATAAGTCGTTATTTTGTTATTTTTGGCGCACCAAAAATATTCTCGTTGCTTTATAATATTATTATGTTAAAGTGGTGTTCTGAAATGAGGAGGCATTTTTTTATTTATTTATGAATCAATGTAAATTCATGTGCATTACTCTTAACATTGACACATCTTGCTTGTTAAATGAACATTAAATGAAACCAAATACAATTCTATTTTGTAATTTTACATTAACAGTGTAATGTTTTATTTATCAAGTTAGTGTTTTAAGCATTTCTACATTCATTCCAAAATAATAATAATAATTTAAACAATATATTTTATTTGTGTATTGATGTTTTTCTTTTTAATTGTCAACTTTTGCTATTTTGGATCATCAGTCATGCTCCGTAAACACCGTCTGTCACAGACACGAATTGTATTTTTAATTTCACCAAACTGATTGCACTAAAAACCCCTGCAGTCATCAAGCTTTCAGCCCATTTCAAGTTTGATTTTGACGTGACATAAAGTGGTGATATCTAACTAGGTGATCTGTTTACTTACCTTTCAATTAATATTCCCATTGACACCATCATTTGTTCAGTCAAACTGACGCGCACAACATACACGTCAACAAGAGGTGGGATTTATCACACAAACCAATCAAATCCAATCATAAACAATTACATCCAATCATTTTCTATGTAAGCAAAGGGAGGCATGACTCCTGCTGTAAATTTACCTGCGGGTGTCGCTGTTGGGCAGTGTTCCTTAAGAAATACGAGTGACTTGCGCTCTTTTTAATATCATAATTTGTAATATTTGTGTTGGTTTATATGTAATATGGATTATTTTCTCATCCTGTTTTTTTTTTTTTTTTGAGGAGCCACTGCCTCCTTGGATGAAACGCCCCTGATATATAAATAAATCTGGTATTAATTCGATCTCAAGTGGTTTCATTAAAGAAATTTGTTACTACCACCTGCATGACATCATTAGACAACATGCTTGAACAACAAATTCGCAACAATATGGTTTTGGGAAACAGTCCAGGGGTGCGTTTCCTGTACAACAACGTAACTCACTGCTTCACTACCATAGTACAATGCATCGTTGAACAAACCAACTATTTGAATATATATATTTGAAATAAAAGACATATATTGTGCTTAATGTCAGCTTGCTTATTTTGCTCAAGATAAGGATTTATTAAGTCCACATTTCATAAAAACAAGAAAGTATGCTTCTAACCACAGGTCGAGAGCTGTCGTTCCAACCACACACTGATACTGTTTGCTAATGTTTGTTGGAACTATGGTTTTGGGAAACACCGACTCATTAAATGCTGATAACGACAAAACTTGTAAAGTTAGTTGGCTAGTGATGCTTTCAGGAAACTCACCCTTGACTAGCTAGTTGATTTCTACAATGATGCATCATACTATGGTAGTTAAGCAGAAATACATTCCAGTTTTGTGTGCAATATCAGATGGTTGACAAACAGATTTCAGGCATTTACAAGCTTGTTCAAAGTATGTTTGGTGCCTTAGGTTGGATGTTTGTGAAGCACATGGCAAAACATGACATTCATTTCCCTATTTATTATCTCTCATTTGCAATAAGATCTCTAACACAAAGTTTCTGTGGAAGAATAGAGGATGACTTCCACCATATAATAAAATCTGAACAATGTGATTTTTCTCCAGTTCTCATGGTACCTCAACGGGACCGGCTTGTCTCAGCTGTGTGTGTGTGTGTGTGTGTTGTGCCACTGCAGCAGGAAGCAGGGCTGCTCTAGATGCCTGCATCGTCATGTGACACATTCCCATTGAAGCAATGCTGTGTTGTGAGGCCTGTTATTTTTACCCGGCTTGCACCTGGACGGGCCCCAGACCTGCTCCAGCCTGCCTTCCCTCCACTGCGCAGAACCCTCAGGTGTTTCTTTAAACCCTGTCATCTTCATTCTCTCTGCCTCTCATGGCCTTTCCCTCGACGCACAATCGCAGCAGCTGCAGACGCCTTTAATTGGTGAGTTCGGGGGAGTTCGGAGCGTCTGATGGCTGTGTATTATCTCTCTTTCTTCTACTATCGGCCCCTAAAAAATCATTTGTAAACTCCCGGGTGTAATTACTGAGAGCCATGATTAATTGTCCCATAAAATTAGCCTTGGTCTCGCTTTCATTTTTACTGCGTGGAATATTAATTAATGTTAACTCTCTCTCCCCCCTCCTCTGGTACCCCGACTCTATCTCGCTCTCTCTTTTCTTAAGCACATCTTTTGAATATTCAACGTCGCAGTGAAAAATAGCCAGGGGCTAAAGCAGTGCATTAGCATGTCAGGGCTCTCAAATCACCAAAAATACAGATCTGGAATTAAAAGATGCGCTTTGGGTCATAAATAACCTCTCAGAGGTCAGCGGACAAAAGTAAGCAGCTACTTATGCAAATATCATCTCCTGTGGAGGCCGAGAGGAATGGGGAAATATGCTAAGGAGAGACCCGGCTTCTGTTGACACGTCGAACGCTTGTCCTGCTTGAATGCACCTGTTTATTTAACCCGTCTGATAAACGGCAGGTTGAATGAATCTCATAAAGTCATATTCTGCATAGTGTCATAGCCTAATGTTCACATCGCAATGTCACCTTGAGTGAAGCGTCTTCCCAAAAGAATACATTTGTGTAATAATATGGTAATTCACTGAATCTGATTAATATTTTAATCTTACTGTAAGCATACGGCGGATTCCATTGCAGCCGCTCCCTTTGTGTTATTTGGTTTAGTGACTGACTCAATTTAATTGGCTTTTTATGCTATATGTGTCAATACTGTATGTAACAGAAGATAATTTAGTAAAAGTGTTAGTTTTTCAAATGTATTGGAGTTAGTCAGTTTTTTTAATATCAAAAATACAGGCTGAATTTATTTGATCCAAAAACAACAGAACAGAAAAAGCAGAAATATTGTGAAATATTCTTACAATTTAAAACAACAGTTTTTTTTTTAAATAGATTTTTTTAATGTAATTTATTTCTGTGAGTAACTGAATTGTGCTGAATTTTCAACATTTCTTCTTATTATTAATACTGAAAACAGTTAATGTTTTTGAAAATGTAATTATTCAGGATTCTTTGATGAATAGAAAGTTGAAAAGAACAGCATTTATTTGAAACAATCTGTAACATCATAAATGACAAAAATAGTCAATAAAATCTAATTAATGCATCCTTGCTGAATTAAATTATTAATTTATTTTACTGTAAACCCTATTGCTCAAAATAATTAATTGGTTTGAGTAGGACAAACTTAAATTAAACATATTTGTTCAGTCAAACTAACTTATTTGAGTATTTAGCACTTTCTCTTTCAGTTTCACAGAACTGATATATTTTAAGTAAACTGAACTGTTTCTTTGTTTTGAGTTTTAATAGCTTATTCATTTTAATTTAAACAAACTTAAGTTTAACTGAAACTGGGCTGATTTCCCAGCATGATTTTCCCATGGCACTTGGAGAGTAAATATTAAAATTAAGTGTCATTTTTTGTGTGTGTGTATGTGCAAGATTAATGTTAAGTGGGAGATTTAGTAGTGATTAATGTTTTGTTATGCTAATTTAGAAGAGTTTCTGTTAATGTGGGTTTTTGGAGAGTTTCCATCATGGTGATGGTTTTAGCATATATATATATATAAATTTCCTACTGTAAATACATCAAAAATGTATTTTTGTGGTGGGTATGCATTGCTAAGGACTTCATTTGGACAACTTTAAAGGCGATTTTCTCAATATTTAGATTTTTTTGCACTCTCAGATTCCAGATTTTGGTTTTGTTGTTTTGTGGTCCAGGGTCATATATATATATATATACTATTTTTTACTTTGTGGGGCTCAGAAGATGAAAGATACGGAATCTTAGGCTGTGTGTGTCCCTTACATTAGGTTCCTTAGGCTTAGGTTCCTGTGAGCGTAATACTGTGGATATCACACTGTAACACATTATCCAGATTTACTGTAATGTAGACACAGTTAATCACTGATTCTACAGCAGTCCTGTTCCAGTTCACTGTGAAAATCAATGTACACAGCTTTCATAAATTGTAATTACTACAGTAAAAATAACTATACTGGAAGTCTAACCAGTAGACATGAATATACTGTAAATACAGTTTTTTCATTGATATGAAGAGTCAGTATTACACTGTCAGTTTGGTGAATAATATCATATCCAGGCTATATGACTTTCTGTGTGTGTGCATTGATCAGTGATATGTGCTTACATCAATTCCCTGCTGAATGCAGAAAAGAAAGGACAACCTTTACTAGCCGGTAGGCTCAAATTTATGTACTGCAAATGGTACGGTTTGATCCCAAGAGAGCAAATCACCTCTATGCAAGAACGGCAGCATTCCAGAAGCCTCCAGAGATGCAGTCAGCTAAGTGTGTGTGTGTGTGTGTGTTTTGGAGGAACAGATAGCATTGCGTAAATGCTCTCTCTACATGTACAACACCGTAGGCCAAAAAAGAAGCACTTGAACATGGAAATTGAGGATGTTTGGGTCACTTCCTGTTTGTGTAGTTTCTTTCCACAGGGCTGTTTGGCAGCTCTCCACAATGTAATCGAAACCCCACCTTGAGCTCAAACATTTAATGGCTCGAGATTCCAGATAATATTGATCTTTTTGTTGAGGAAACCTTTAAATGAATGACCCAATAATTATAAACCCAATGCAATTAATTTGATCACAGTCAAACCAGCGCTGAGCACCTCTCATTATAAAAATATAGCCAGTACCAGTCGCAATAGTCTCTTTTTAATCTTTCAGATTCTTTATGCATATTGCATTGGACTTATACTACTGACATTAATTAGAATTCAGACCCCTCTAATTAGTTTAATGTCTTACCTCCATAAACACCGGCTTTCATTCAGACGCAACTTTGTTGCAAAACCCAGTGAGCTGCTTGTTAGACAGACAAACCGGCTCTTATGACATGTTTTATTTCTGCAGCTGTTTAATCTGTGTTTATGTATGTGTTTATGTACACCTCTGAGTGAATGAGACAAAAATATTATTATTTTGTCTACTTTTTCTGAAAGAGAAGGTTGTATTTTCAATGTATAAAAGGTTAATTTTGACAGTTATCATTTAGTATGGCAACAATAATTTTGATTTTGTTGGATATTTTACTAAGGCATCACACATCGAATGCAAAACTGCTTCAGCAAAGCTACACCTTATGAAAAAGAAGTACACCTTAGCATACTTAAAAAAAAGTACTTATTACGCAATTAAAACACTAAAAGTATATACTGAATGTAATGTTTTACGACACATGTTAATTTCAATTAAATGAATATTTATCATAGTTTAAATTATTATTAAATGTAATTAGTTGAACTTCAGTGTTTTTGGCTCACTTAAGTAGGACTGTACATCTTTATATGTAATTTCATAATTATTTGTATTTGGAAATATTGATGAAACGCTTACCAGCTCGATGATAAACCCTGACGGTTATTACCATTTCATATTCTAATTATCATTAAAACCATATTTGATCACCACAATTTCAAAAACTCAAAATGAACACTGTCCTTGATTAAGCAAGTTAACAACAGTCTCACGCAGGTGCAGCATAGGTTTTGTTTTGTGTGAAAACATGGTGGAAAGTAGAGTGATGTTTTACAAGACTGCTGAGGGAAATTATATGAATGAAAGAAAGAACAACGCCACTGCGTCATCGTCAAAGTTTATTTGCTTGTCTTGCCTGTTTAAACGTTCAAGCGCAACAAGACATGAAAGAGATCTCAATTCAGTACTTGTGCACACAGAGAGAAACACAGAACACAGAATTGAGATCTCTTTTGTTTCTTCTTGCACAAACACACAGAAAATTATGTCAAAATGTTCGTCTTGGCGAATGTCCTGGTAAACACTGTTGGTTATGAACATAAACAGTTGAGATATAGAAATTGGATGATTTGGTAGTATATCATTATATTTGACCCTGACTGTGAAACCCCCGCTGAAGTCACATAATCCAATAATGAGATTAAGAGCGTCAAAGTAGTCACAGTCATAAAAAAGATAAAAATATGTCATTTGTGTTTATTGCTGTAAATGATAGAGATACAGTACTCACATTTACATTTATAACATGATAAATACTGATAATAATGATTTTATTGACACTACGTTTTATCACTTTGTGCAAAAAAAAAAAAAAAAAAGCCAGAAGTTAGCTTCCTAAACATTGATTTCATTTGTCTCTGGGTTTTCTTTCGGCGCAAAAACACCTGCCAATTCTTGTATCATTCGGTGCGGAAACTTCTGTTCCACCATTAGACAATATAAACAGACCATGATATAAACAAAGGCAAGCAAACTGCGACTTAAGCTGGGTTCTGATGTGGATTTCTTTGTGTCATCACTGAAATTTATATATATATATATATATATATATATATATATATATATATATATATATATATATATATATATATATATATATATATATATATATATATATATATATGTCATTACAGTGAACTGACTTCATAAATCAAGCTCTTGTGGAACCCCTACAGAATATTCTTTACATTATGTAGGATGATTTTATGTAGAAAACAGTGAATCACAAAAAATGACTTTAGCTGAGTTTTTACAGGTGCGGTCACATATTGGATCCATGTATCCGGTCTTAAAGTGACAGCAGCTTAATAAACCTGCTGCTGTCTGTGTCATTAATGTGTCTTGGCTAAAGATCTTTTATTGCTTTAACAAGGATTGCTGTATATTTCATGTATACTGTGATGATGCAGTGTTATTTTACATTCGATTCAATTTCTGAACACTGCTGTTAGACACCTGAAAATACTTACAGCACTCTTTATTTCATCTTTGTCCTATTGTATTTTTTTTTTGTGCAATTGCTTGCAGTTTTTTATTTGTTATTATTTTATCACCGACTGTTCACTTATCGTCTTTAATCATTTTTGAACATGGCAAACACACAAAAAAGCACAGTGCTGCTAATTTTATTTGTTGTTTGTTGGGTTTCGATCAACAATCCCATGATAATATTGATTACCGAGATAATTTTGGTCACTACAATTGTGATATGAAAATTTCATACAGTTTCACCTCTATTTGGAAGACATCTAGAGGATCCATGTCTGCGTCTGCAGATCTCAACAGCTGTGTTTTTGAGGTCAGTCAGGTAACGACACTGAAAGTTTGGGAACTCATCACACAGGTGCACCTGTAATCGACTCTATAGCTGTCCCAGAGCTGTCTGAGACATGAGCTATGAGCAACAAAAGAGCCATACACCAGCCACATGTCTCCATCTTCAGCCAGTTTCTCATAAATACATCTCAACATCAGATTCAGAGCATAATCATGGCAGTTTGACCTGTCACTTCAATCTGCAACCCATAGTACTAATGCAAGAACAACATTTTTATTTTAATAACTAAATGTCATTGATTACTTGAACAAGAGACTATATGTGTCAGAGAACGTATAAATGAAATTGATGCCAATTTCCTTTGTGGCTTTGTTGCATTTCCTTTTAACTTCATATGTATTACTGTACTAATCCAACAACACAAATACAATAAACTCTGATCAATGGACGCAAGCAAAGACACATGAGGACTCTGTCAGCAAAGGGAAGTCACCAATTTATCTCTTTAATGCCTCTCGGCAGGGTTCTGGATGACTGAAGATTGCCCAGACGCAGAAGACGCGTTCGCACCTACACATTTTTTACTTTTAACAATTTAGAGCAATTGCAACATGTCTCTCAACCTTATAGATGAATTTCATTTAGTCTAATGAGATGGATGTTGTACAGCAGAGATTGTGAGTGTATGTGTTACATTTGCAGGAGGAGGAAGTGAGGTCACAGCGCACAGAGGTAGACGAGTCACTCTTTGACACAAACACTCCATTTGGATGCAAAAACAGAGCGGGACAGGAAACCTGCTCTGAGTAAGTGTGTGATCAGCATGACTCAATCCTAAAATGACCCCTTGTGAACTGAATGTGTCTTTAAATTGGATAAATAATATACAGTAATATACTGATATGCATACAATAATATTGATGTAATAAAAAGCCACTTAAGTGTGCTTAAAGAGAGTACACTTTCATGACTAAGTTTCTTAACACACACAAGTACAGTTAAGTTAAGGTGCATAATGACAAATTAACAGTATTAAATTAAAGTACATTTTAAATCAGACCTCTAGAAAGTGTCCTTGTAGAAAAAAAAAACTGATTATTTGCTCCTATATTTACTCCATTTCAGTGAACAGGAGTTTGTTGCAGCATGTCTCTCACTCAGTGCAGATGATGTGCTGTGTGCTCTCCCGTCAGAAGTCGTGATTTACTCGTTTTTTTATAGACCATCTCTTGGCCCCAGGCTTGTGACGGCCCTCGAACACCTCTGTATGTTGCCTGGAGGATGGGCCGATCACCAGCACCTCCTGTAAAACAGACGTTTAAGATGCCAAATTTTACCTAATTAAATAATAATAAAACCTTTTTTTTTCCCAACACACACGCTCACACATACTTTACTAGTATTTGAAAAATTACAGCTTTGTTTGGCAGTGGCACTGTTGTACTAAAAGATCACTAGAAGTGTGATTCATTGTATTGAATGTGCACTTTTAGTGTACTTAAAATCTTAAAAGTAGCTCTCTCTCTCTCTCTCTCTCTCTCTCTCTATATATATATATATATATATATATATATATATATATATATATAACTGTACTTGCATATAGTATACAAAGGCCACTTAAGTATACTTAAAGAGAGACACTTTCATGACTGTTTTTTTAACACACTTAAGCATGCTTTCTTTTAAAAAGTGCACTTTGTAATAATGTCTAATTAAAAGTTTTACTTAAAAGTACATTTTAAATCATTGTTTTAACTATCTTTTGTCATGTTGTAAAGTACACTTATTTTGATGTGTCGACTTTCATACTAAAGCACATGTAAAGTGCGTGATTATAATTTTAACTGTAATGTGATATTCCATATTACATTTAGAGGAAATATATTTTAAATGTACTCAGTTGCAACTTCATTACAAATGGGTAATTACAAATATATTGAAATAAATTACATTAAAGTATATTTTAGTTTTTCATAATTGCTTGTCAGTACATTCAGCAGTAACTTTATTTCACAGACAATAGAAGTAATAATGAAATTACATATGAATATGTTTTGAAGTTCTACTTAAGTGGGTCAAAACGGTTCAGCTAATGGCATTTAATTCAATATAATAATTTAAACTATAATACATTTTCATTTAATTGCAATTAACATGCAATTAAGTGTTAGAAATCATTACATCACACTTAAGTATATTCTTTTAAAGTATATTATTACATAAGTACTCTTTTTAAAAGTTATTAAAAGCAAATATGTTTGGTTACTTGTCATTTAAAATAAAATTTCATGATTAACACCAAACACATGCATTCCATTGTGAATATCAATCCAGTTGTTTGTTACTTTCAAGAAAGTAACTATTCAAGCAACACAAAAGGTTGTACGAGACAAAATATGACACCTGTGTGAACTTGAGGGGATCTGACTTTTTATATCCACTAAAATCTTTGCCGGATGATTAAAAGTCACTCAGCAAATATGTTAAAAACAGTGTGAAAAGTAGTATAAAGTCCCTGCAGCATTTAAGCCCAGAAACAGATACATGTTTTGATATTTTGTAATGTAACGGCATTCAGACATTTTGTAAGTGCAACTGAATTGTCCAAATACTGTTTGGGGATAAGTGTAAATCAATCAATCTGTCAACTGAAGTAAATCTAAACCTAGACTCAGTGCAGAGTCAGTCGCTATTAATCTCCTAAAGCACAATAACACAACACTGGTGAGTGCGCAGGGGAGACATTGTATCCGGTTGGAAGTGTAGAAGTAAGCACTATTATGGCTGTGAATGTCAGTGTGGCATTAGCTGTGTGTGTGTGTGTGTGTGTGTGTGTGTGTGTGCGTGCTGAGTGAGCAGAGAGAGTCATATGTTCAGTGATCTGCAGGCTTGTAAATCAGCTTCTTTGCTCCCCAGTGAGAAAATGCACCAATCAGAGCCTGGACCTGATCCACTCGGACACGCCCACTTGACAATTACCCCTCCCCCAACTAGACACTGCTCACCCTGCAGAGAGCATCCACACACACACACACACACACACACACACACACAACAACAACGCACACATCTGCAACCCATTAACACACTTATAATGAACTGACTCACATGAGGGTCCTGGGACACAAACACATAATGTTCTACCATACTGTATTTCTGCAGTACGTATATGTAGGGTATACTGTGCACAGTGTGTGAATATTTAAATTGAATAGCCTAAAGACTTTTTAGCCAAAATGTCAATATGCAACACCTTGTGAAAAAGAAGTACACTATATTTTTAAGGAGTGCTTATTACAGAAATAATTCTTTAAAAGAATACACGTAGAACACTAAGTAAAAAACACATTATTTACAATGCAATTAGCCGGATTTTAGAGTGTTTTTTGACCCTCTTAAGTGGGACATCTTTATATATATTTCCATAATTACTTCTATTATCTTTGAAATATGGTTGAAGTGTCCTGCTGAATGTACTGACAAGCATTTATGGCTTAAACCAAACTATACTTTAATGTCATTTCTATTGAATATGTCATGTATTTAAACATATTTGTGATTACTCATTTGTAACAATGAAGTTACTATTTAATAATACTTAAACTTTAAATGTCATACAAACAACTTGAAATTCTAATCAAATACTTCTTAGTCTTAGTCAATACCAATATATAAGTGTACTTTGTTCCTCATTCTTACAAAAAATAATATGCAAAATAACAGCTGTTTTTACTAATGCAAGGAATGACAATAATATTGCATCATTTAAATGGTTATTGTTGCATAATACTTTCCTGAAGCTATTTTAAAAATAGTATGCTGCAGATTGTTCCATTCTGAAAAGTCACTCACTCTTATTTCCAACAATTATTCCCATCCAGCGTCCTCATGCCCAACACCTATAGGATGAATCTGCTCCGACACTCAAGCACGCCATCCTTTTCTTTCTTTCTCTTCTCCTTTTATCTATGTCTTTCTCTCGCTCGCTCTCTGTTTGCTCAGAGTTGTAAAGTTTGTGGCACACAGCGCTCAGTCTGAGTGTCAGGCAGATAATGAGCTCCATAAAGCCATCAGACAGGTGGAATTAATGTCTGCCGTTACTCTCCCGGCCCCCTCTAAGTAGTAGGAAGAATTATAAGAAATGCTTTTCTCCCACATTGATCAGGGGGAACCACAGAAATATTAGTGTGTTAAAAACCTGGTAAATGCCTGCAGTAACTCTCTCTCTCTCTCTCTGTCTTTGGGTCTTGGCCAAGTTCTGCTTGTTTTATGAGGCCTGTCAGGTTAAATTCTCCAGGAATAATGTCTGCTACTGAAATCCGCTTCATGACTTACACTTCAATTCATAAAATATGAGATGTAATGAGATTGAAGTGAAAATACATGTGTGTGCGTGTGTGTAAGTTTGGAATAGCACTGTATTTAGTATGTATACTTTGCGCACAATATGCACTTTTTTTCGATATGAATTTTTTTTTTACTTTTTCTATCACTAATTTTCTATATAAATGGAATTCTCAGATAACCTACACTGTAAAAAAATAAAGAAATAAATGAATAAAATAATAAAATTTAATGTAAAAATCCAGCTGTGGTGGTTGCCAGGACTTTACAGTAAAAAATACAGTATTAAACAGATGAAATTAAATTTACAATAAAAATGAATATTTCCCATTGACTGAACAAAAATGTTAATATACCAAATTACTAAAATCTGTTTTTACTGTTAAAATATACTAACCACCTTTAAAATCACAGGTAGTAAAGAGAAAGTTGAATGCTAATATATAGAACCATCATGGAAATAATGCATTAAACATTAATTTAACAACATACAGTAAGATGTAATATAAATTCCTGATACAACTGATGAGAAAAACTAAGAAGAAAACTAGTTAATTAGTTGAAAAACCATCAAATGCGATCTGCCGCATTATGACTTTGCACTGTACTGTAAAAATCATTTTGCACTGTAATTTTACTGTAAAATTACATGAAATATCTCATTAGTCATTGACGAATAAGGTTTTTAAAAGTATAAAAAAAAACACAATGGAGATATATTTAATTTTTAAGTTTTATTAAGTGTTAACAATGATATTATGTGTTTTTTTTTATAATCAATTAACACTGCTTTTGTCATTTTTTACATTTGGCTACAAAAAAAGTAATTTGGTTTAACCAAAATTTCGGTTTTACTGAATGACGATATTTTCAAACAATGCTAACACACTGATATCTAGCTAGCTAATGAAAGAAAAATCTAATATTTTATATTAAGTACAAGTTTTTAAAATATTACAACATTTTCCATGTTTTATAGCGGTTGTACCGAATGACCTGATGTTTTGGGACATATGTATGAACAAGTGAAAAAATGAATTTTCAAATAGTTAAAAAAGATTTAGTTACTTTGCTTCATGACCATGTGGTCATTTGCAGGTGTCTGAATGATGTCACATCCTGTCACATGATATTGAACGCATGACTTGATCCAAAATGGTCTCTTTATATTGGTTACTCCGAATGATGTCAATGAAATTCATTTTTCCGGACATTCGTTCTCATAACAAAGCAACGACTTCTACACATAATTTTAATGTTAATGTTGATATATGATGTTATAAAATCATGCCAGAATAAATATATATATATATACATTTATTACATTTTAAGATATTTTAATCACTAATGAAATGGCTGTATTGGCCTTTGGACGGTTAAACCGAATGACTTTTGACACTTCAATATCTTTAAAATGCCTTTATTTGTGCAAAATATAATTAAAACCTTTTGGATTCAATAAAAGAGATCTAGTTACCTTACATACTTTGGACTATTTAGGCCTTTGGACAGAAAAAAAAAAAGACCTGTAACATCATTGACCCTAGTACAGTTTCTCACTGCATAGAGTAAGGAAACTTAACTTAGTTTTTTTTTTTCTGTTTAAATTACCTGTACCTCAAAATGTGCAGTATGCAACCAGAACACACTTTCTGAAACACTGTATCCTACAATTCAGTGCATCCAACATCAATTTCAAGAGTGCTGATTAAACTGAAAATCACATTATAGTGTGAAAAGCCTTTTTTTTTTTAAGTAGTCTGTGAAACAGTATACGCTACACTATATAGTATGTAGTATGTTAGTAGCATTACTTTTATTTTGACCAGACCCATTTAGAGAAATGTGGGCATTTCATACACTCCTATTTGTAAATAAACAGGTATCACGATTGCAGCGTTTTATTAGCTTAACATTACCATAAATATGAAGTCCAAATTTGAATCAAAATTCAAATCTGATTTTGCTGGGTTCAAATAGTCGGTGTCTCCGAGCGGCTTCCTTTTGACAAATGAACGCGACAGACAGTGGATAATAATTTGACAGGTGACAAATGTGTGCTTGTGATAGCATCTGAAAGCCGGGCTACCTGAAATATGACTTATTCTATTAAAATAATTCACCCAGGATATTGAATGTTATATTAAAGACCTTAACAATTTGATAAGAGCAGCTTCCATAAACTCTCTGTAGTTTGAGGGGCCGCCGGAGAGAAATACGGCATGTTTTAGGTTATTTGCTACGTCTTTTGCTGAATTGTTGTCAGTTGTTCGTGATGATCCGATATGCTTTCAGCACAAATATTATACAGCCAGTATTCATTTTGAAGAGAGACTTCACATCTGCCAGATATTCACAGCCTTAAGCTGATGTTTTAATAACAGAACACTTTGATAATACTCCAAGCTATTTGATACAGCTCAGCTTAGAATAACAAACGCAGAACTGTTTTATTCCGACACTAATCGCAAGAATTACATCTGATACAACTGGACCAATTCCAGGAAAAACAAACAGAAGTAAAACACACTCTTGGGCATGTGTGTAGCAGCAGACTGAAGTCATTGACCTCTGTCCTCTCCGCACACGCGGGGCTCTTTGCGTGTGTAACGTGTACGTGTTCCTCTGCTCTAATGCTGTGGTATGTTGTGTTTCCCGTGTTTAATCAAGGCTGTGTATTTGCTGTGGCCCGTTGTTTAGAATGAGAGGCGTCCTGTTTGTATGGACTGTATGCTGATGTGGCGGGATAATTCAAGATTACAGAGAGATATTGCTGCAGGCAATTAATCCGTCATAAAGAACGCATTCAACCCTGTATGTTACTCAAGAAAAAGTTACTAAACAAATATTTTTTGATACACTCACTAGCCACTTTATTAGGTACACCTTGAACTGACTTAGATCTTCATGGCATTGATTCAACAAGGTGCTGGATACATTCCTCAGAGATTTTGCTCCATATTGTCATGACAGCATCACACAGTTGCTGCAGATTTGTCCATAATGTGGACATTCCACCACATCCCAAAAGTGCTCTAATGGATTGAGATCTGGAGACTGTGGCGTCAGTGTTAATTTAATTTGATTTAGTTTTAGTCATAGTTTAGTATATACAGTAGATTTTCTCAACTAAATCTAATGGGTTACTTAAATGGTAATGCATTAATTTTTTGAAATTTCCACACCCATATACTCCTGAAGAAAACATCTATTAACCTGTTAATATAAATTATATTAAAATTTGAACATGCAATACAGACACAGATTTAACTGCTGTGACATATAACATTATCTTAAAATTAAATAAAACCACTTCTCCTAAAGAAGAACACATGGTTTTCTTTTCAATGAATGATATGCATTCTTTATAACAACTTGCATACAACATTATTCTTTCAAGCAGACATATTTATTTGTATAAATTAAATATAACTAATTCTTATTAAAGGTGCAATATGTAATATTTTTGCAGTAAAATATCCAAAATCCACTAGGCCAGTGTTATATATTTTGTTCACTTGAGTACTTACAATATCCCAAATGTTTCCAACTATTTGTAAATCATGAGAAAATTGCAATTTTATCCAAGGCTCCGGGACGTGTGAGGAGTCGCCTGTCAATGGCGTCATACCCGCGTTACCCTCGGTTTCCGGGTTTATTTTGTAGAAACCATGGAAACACCAAAGACGCTTTAATATATTTAATAGACAAGGGAACAACTGTTTTGATATATTTATAGACAGAAAACTAAATATTGTTAAATAGCTCAACACGTTTAGTCTTATAGTTTAAATCTAATTTTCTTGATTTTTTGCGAGTCTCATGTTTTACCACGCCTCAAAGAAAAACACTATTTTGTCAAGTAGCTAACATAGCATAATCAGATGCAGCTTTATTTTTAGTAACAGTAATACAGCATTTTCTCCATCATACAATAAGTTTTAAAATTAATTGCATGTCATTTATCAACACAAGCATCCAGCATTTAATATGATATTCTCAAATTGTTCTATCTTACTGCAGTGTGTAACAGTGTCTCACAGCAGCCGCCAAGCGAACGCACAGAGTAACGTTATAACATCATTTTCAACACACTCAAATGTATCTAATATGCGGTGCTTTCCAGACGGGATATATCGCCCTCCGAAGGGCACTTCGGAGTGAAAATAATCATGGCCGCCATATTGAAGGGTCGTTCCAAACCAAAGTGCTCAAAACTGGCCACTTCAAAGGGCCCTTCGGAATGAAGGATTTCGAAGGGAACAACTGATGGACACTTCGGGCCCCCATGATCCTTTGCACAGGGAAGTTGTTTGACGTCACAGAATGGGTACAGGAGGTTAGGAGTTCGATTTTAACTATAAAGGTATGTATAATATTTTTCTGTACTACTGTAATATTTATACGAGTTAGATTTGGTACATTATTATGGTCAAAATGACATTGTACTTAAAAAAAAAAAAATACTTTACAGCTCATTTATCAGTCCATTCAAATGTTACAAATACATAGATACAATATAGCCTACATGCGGTAAACCTAAAATAAATAAATAATAACGTTAAACAAAAGGCGCAGCTTGCACAATTTATCCTCCTTGATTGTCTCGTTAAGATGACGCTGAAGTGCATTCCAAAAGAACAGTTTTTTTTAACCCTACACCCTTCATCCCTTCGAAGCTCTCACTCCGGAGGGTAAACCCTCTGAAGGGATTAGGGCATAGGGATGAGCCCTTCCGAATGAAACGCAGGGATGATAAATAGAGCTGCGTTACCTCATACCCATGACCGGAAAAGCGGAAGCGGCGCCGGCGACTATGTCATAATAAAAGTCCCGCTGCTCGTGAGGTGTGTGTTGATCAATTGCTCCAGTTCCTCGTTCAGCTCCACAACACTCGCTCCTGCTCTGCTTCATACTACAGTAACGTTAATAATCGCATCCATGAACATGATTTCTGCCCGAGTCCAATCCTGATTTATTTCCACTGGCTGTGAGCTAAAGACCACATGTCCCAAGATTCCACTCTCAAACTTGGCGTCACCAAGCTACGCCTTTGTTTTGAATAGGCCTCTAGCGACCTCTAGCGGACAGAAAATTCTGCATATTGCACCTTTAAAGCTATTGAAGAGTAGTGAGTGATTTTCTCTGTCTCTTGTTGTTTGATAAATATTAAGTAGAACAGACCGAATGGACAGATCCAATACGCTGATGGACATCCAATATTCTCTGTTTATGTTTTCTCTCCAAAATGAACATTTGACATAATGTTGTGTGTATTTGTCCATTCAGGTGTGAAAAGACATGAAAGAGAGCTCAATTCAGTACTCGTGCGCTGTCTGAGAGGCGGCTTTCTGTGTACGCAGCTGCACGCTTCGGGTGTGTGCACACAAAAAACATACTTTCTTTTGTGTCATCACGCTTTTTCAGATTTATATGTCTACTCTTCTCTTTCTCTTCTCTTTCTTACATATTTGAACATTTTATGAGACATGCAACAAGTGTATGCCAACTTATGTCCTGCTGGGTAGATCAGCACATCACAATTCAAATGCGCGCATCTTCTACCACACAGGACATCATTATTTACACTGTTAAAGAGTTGCATTCTCATGCTAAACATGGCCAAAGTTTCAAAACACAAGTTGGACTATTTCTGTGCCAAATATACTACTTCCGGTTGTGGGCATGTTTCGCAGATTTTTTTCGAGTATGGCATGTATCACGTCATAAAGGGAGGAATTTCTTGTATAGGCACTTCTCCCTGATAAGCGTGCACACACACACACACACACACACACACCACCCAGAGCAAGAGCAAGAGCAAGAGCACGTCCATCAACGCGTTTCGTTCAGGATACAGAAGCCAAGAGATTTTTCAGCAGTGGCTGTGTCCCAATTCAGGGGCTGCACCCTTTGAAGGCTGCATACATCATCGAGGCACAGTGGATGAAGTTTGTTTTTCTGGGGCAGCAACGGAGTTGTGCACGTATGTTTGTTTATTCCTGGGATTTTGGTGATGAATGCTTTGTAAACAAGTCCCAGTTCGGCGCTGGATTTGTAGATCGTGGACAGTGAGTATAGCTGCATCAGATGTCTGTGTTTTGTTGGCATACGGCACACAAGTGCATATAATGTAAAGAACACAACATTTTTGTTCCCTTTGTATTTATAATGATGTCGCAGCTAGCAGACGATCTCTACGCAGAAGCTGCACGCGCTCGTGACTCTTTAGCTCCGCCCACGGCACTGACGGCAGACACGCCTCCAGGAGCTCGGCTTTTTTCTGAAAATCCAGCGTTAGCGTCAGTTCTGGCAGATCACGTCAGTCAAGCTCGCATCAGCTGACTCCCCAGGTGACTTACCTGTAGGAATATGACACCTATCAAGGCAACTATATATAAGCTCTTCAGTTTTATCAGCAGCTATTGCATTTCTCAGGAGCTAATTACCCTCCTCCATCCCCAGCTCCTCCTCTCTTCAGTCAGGATTGGCCTTCTGATTCCCATGAATCAGACTAATTTTTGAAATGTGTGTACATGTTAAATTATAGACATTAATTATACCTGCATATGTTGGTTTGTTCTGTTTACCCTAGGGGGGTTATTGCTGCTCTCCCTGCTCTTATCCATGCTAGGCTGCATGGATGTGCAGGGAGTTCTTGCCCAGAACAGAACCATACCGCCAATACAAACTCTATGCAATTATCAATCATATTTGACGATAGTGGTCCTGACAGAAGACTCGTTTAGTGTCTCTATCTTTTATAAATATGACAAAGCTAAAGACTTTTTTGGAGATATGATGGATGCAATATTATTCTATATATACTCAAGATTAACATGAGATTGGCAGAAACTGTGTGTGATACCCCCCTTTAAATCGTCCCTCCCTAACATTTTCATCTAGTTTTTATTTGTTGATTAAAGTGTCAATATATTTTTTGATCTTTTTTTTTATCATTAAAAGCTGGTTTTTATTTAGTAATCGTCTCGTTTTCGTCTGTGAAAACATGTCGTACAAAATTAACACTACTGTGGAGGCCATTTGAGTATCATGAGCTCATTGTCATGTTCAAGAAACCAGTTTGAGATTATTTGAGCTTTGTGATATGGTGTGTTATCCTGCTGGAAGTATTCATCAGAAGATGGTACACTGTGATCATAAAGGGACATGGTCAGCAACAATACTCAGGTAGGCTGTGGTGTTTAAACAATGCTAGATTTGTACTAAAGTGCTCAAAGTTTGCCAAGAAAATATATATCACACCATTACACCAGCAGCAGTCTGAACCAGGATGGTCCATGCTTTCATGTAGTTTACACCAAATCCTGACCCTACCATCTGAATGTCTCAGCAGAATTCGAGACTCATCAGACCAGGCCACATTTCTCCAGTCTCCTATTGTTCAGTTTTGGTGACCCGTGTGAATTGTAGCCTCAGTTTGCTGTTGTCAGCTGACAGGAGTGTCACCGGTGTGTCTTCTGCTACTGGAGATCATCCGCTTCAAGGTTGGACGTGTTCAGAGATGCTCTTCTGCAGACCTCTGTTGAGACGAGTGTTTATTTGAGTTACTTTTGTCTTTCTATCAGTCTGGTCATTCTCCTCAACAAGGCATTTTCATCCACAGATCTGCCGCTCACTGGATATTTTCTCTTTTTCAGACCATTCTCTGTAAACCCTAGAGATGGTTGAGCTTGAAAATCCCAGTAGATCATCTGTTTCTGAAACACTCAGACCAGCCCATCTGGCACCAACAATCACGTTCAAAGTCACTTAAATCACCTTTATTCCCCATTCTGGTGCTCACTTTGAACTTCAGCAGATCATCTTGATCATGTCTACATGATTAAATGTATGAGTTGCTGCCATGTGATTGGCTGATTAGACATTTGCATTAACAAACACCTAATAAAATGGACGGTGAGTGAAGAGGAAAAATGCATTTTATTCATATTTCAATTAAAGTTTATTTGTATAGCGCTTTCCGCAATACATATTGTTTTAAAGCAGCTTTACAGAAATTATTATTGCAAAGATGAATGTGATATGCAGCTACTATACGTTATGCTTAGATAACATGTATTCAGTGGTGAATTTAACATTTTATTTATTACAGAATGCTAATACAGCCTTCCATCAGCTCTTTTTTCTCACACTTTTCTCTCAAAGACGTTCATAAAACTGTAGTAATAATCACAGAGGAGCAAGTGGAAATCCTTGTACACAAACCCAACGATAACGTGTGAAGAGCAGCTATGTGTTCGACTGTAACTTTGAGGTGATTGGGGCTGGAGATGTGCCAGGGCCTTATGGGATGCAGCACATGATTTATGTGTGATGTAAAGCTGCTCGGGGCTGGAATGATTTGCTTGTTTTGATTGGCTGCAGCTGGGAATTCCAGCCAGCTGAAACATATATCGATACGAAAGCGCTCTCTCTCTCTGTGTGTGAATGTGTGAATTATTCTGTTTTCAATAAACAGTTGTATGTGATGAGTCTGCATTTCTCTGTTTGCAAATGTAAACAAGATACAATAAAAGCAGTGCAAGATGAAAACAACAACAACAACAACAACAAAAAATGTTGATTACTATCACGTTTTCCAAATTCTAATGAGCTCCTCTGCGCTACCTTGGTGTTTGGTCATTGATTTACCACTCTGGGATTTATGTAAGCAAGGAAACTAGAAGACCAAACCCATAATTTACAAGATAAAACCAACAGCCTTATTTGCATAAGATACCTCTCCTGCCAAAACACACACACATGCACACACATACTGTGTAATTTATGCAGATTGTATTGCTTTGTATGAAGTAACACTCCTCTCATTTTTAAGGGTCTTATTCACATCATTAACACTCACACAAGACTGTACTGTTCACACTTTATACTGCCTGACACATTTGACAGTAGAACAGATTTCTGTGCACTGTTATTTTGACTCCTTTCAGACATAGTAAATATGTTTAAACTTTCTGATCAAATAACGAGTCAAGAAGCAGAATCCCTTGTGAGTACTTTTGACATAAATAAGATACTTTAAAAGAACACACTTAAATGTGAACTGAATGTAATTATTTTCCGAGTCTTAATTGCATGTCATTTGCAATTAAATTAAATGTACACTCAAAAAAATGATTCTAGCTGCTTGTTCAGTTTATTTAAATAAAATAAGCTGAACCAACACAAATCTTTAGTTTTTTACTTAATTGGCATTCGCACTCAATTGTATTATGTTAAATGAAATTAAATTTGCAAAATGTTAGGTCAACCTAAACCATTTGTGTTGGGACTACATGAATCATTTATGTTGCATTGATTGAACCTGGGCAGTGGATTTCTAGTTCCCAGCATGCTTTGCATAGGGAAAGATTGGGACAGTAAATGTTGAACTTAAGTGCTGTTTAATGTGTTTTTTAGTAAAGGGAAATACCTTTTAAAGTTTGAAGTTCAGTTATATTTGACATTTAAAAGAGTTTGTTATGTCGATTTTTTGAGGTTACCATTATGCTGAAGTGTAGACCTTGTGGTTAGGCTCTAGGTGGCTATGTAAAACAAATTTATATTGTTTTCAACGAGCATTAACTGTGCTCAAGCCAGTAATGAGAAGTTCTTTATCTGATCATTACTTGCATGCTATAAATGTTACTTAGCATATGAATAAGTGTTATTTTAGTTTAGTTTTTATAGAAATATAAATAAATTACTTGGAGGGCCAGCACAAAATTTACACAGTCTACATATGGTCATCAGCTTTTCCCCTCTCAATGGTCATGAAACATGTATGTCTGTGTACAACAGCTACTCAAAACCTAAGCACAAGCGCACATCTTCACCATGATGGTAACAAAAAAAAAAAAAAAAAAAAAGCACTGGTTGGATCAACAAGAATGAATTATGTTCAGGAAACATACACAGAATACGTCAAATGAAACTGGTGTGATCTCATTCAATTAGGATGAATTTCACTCATTAGTACAATTAACCTAGCTTAAGTTCAAATAAATCAGTTCAACTGTGTGGAAATAGGTGTCATAATTGAATTAAGTTAGACCAACAAGTTATTTTTTTGAGTGTATTGTAGTTTAAATTTATATTAAATGCAATTAGTTAAACTTTAGAGTTCTTTTTGACCCACTTAAGTAGGACTTAAATACATTTTTATATGTCATTTCATAATTACTTTGATTGTTTTTAAAATATGGTTAAAGTTACTGCTGAATGTACTGATAAGCATTTATGAAACACTAAAATCTACTTTAATGTAATTTCTATTGAAATGTGTGTCATGTATGTAATTACACATTTATAATGATGAAGTTGCATTTTAGTACATTTAAAATATATTAACTTTAAAAATAATATTGAATAACACACTACAGTTAAAATTATGATCAAGTTCTTTATAAGTGCTTCAGTATCTTAGTCGACATATTAGAAAAAGTGTGCATGACAAAAGACTATTACAGGATTAGGCCTTAGTTCAATCAGGACATTTAAGTAGCTTTTATATATGTGTCTTAGAAAAAACACATTATCTTGAGACAAAACAATGCCACTGACATATTTTAAGATATAAAACAGCTCAAACATGCATTTTAAACATGCATGTTAGGACTAGGCTTAAAGGATTAGTTCACACAATCAGAGTTATATTAATAAATATCCAAGCTTTACAATGGCAGCGAAGCTAAGCGATGCGTTTGTGTAAGAAAAATATCCATATTTAACAAGTTATAATGTAAAATATGTAGCTTCAGCCAGACCACCTTCTGTATTCAACTTTTATTAAAAAAGTGCCAGTTACGCTTTTTTCTGTAAGTTTAATAGGGAAGGCTTAGGATGTAGTGTAAGTGTGAGAGGCATTACACTTTATTAATAAGTTCTAATTCTAATTTTATATATTTTAAACGCATCGCTTCACTTCAGAAGGCCTTTACTAACCCCCCGGAGCCATGTGGAGTATGTTTATGATGGATGGAAGTGGATGGAGGCACTTTCTTCAGATCATACTCGTTGATCCTGTTCACTGCCATTATAAAGCTAAGATGCATCAGGATATTTATTAATATAACTCAGATTATGTTCATCAGAAAGAATAAAGTCATACACACCTAGGATGGCTTGAAGGTGAGTAAAGCTTGGGGAAATTTTCATTTTAAAGTGAACTAATCCTTTAAGCCTTGACTGTGAAACTGAGAGAAACACTTCAGTTACCTTTTATTTTATTAATATGAAATTGCAAATGCATGTTCAATACATTTTTTGGTTGTTATTACTTCCTGTTCATTCGTCAATTTGAGCGCAATGCATTGTGGTACGTATCATTCTGTGCAATGTGCTCTGTTTATACCACACGTTTGGCAAAGCAGTAGATCATCCAGATATTCCATGCATACAGAAAATGTGCTTACTCCACACCAGGGCCATCATCTGGGGGAGAACAACTGAAACATTAGCCTTACGCAGACTCAGGGTTGAGGGGCCCACTAAGATCCTCGGTGCTGTAGAGGACTCACTGGGACTGTGGAAGAGGAGTCCCTCCCTTTGCTTCAGGCCCTATGAACACATGCAGATGAGTATGTAGCATGCTACACTAGCTACATACACCAAAATAACCTGTTTATAATTGGATTGATGGCTCAGTTGGACTGAAATCCTTCATGCAAACATCTCAATTAATCCAACTGAGCTTCTGATTCTGATCAAAGAGGTGGTTATGGAAGCTTGTTTCCACCATGGAATAAATAAATAAAAGTAATTGTGACTTTTTATCTCACAATTCTAACTTTTTTTCCTCAAAATTGCAAGATAGAACTAAAAATAAATAAAAAAAAAAGGTAGAATTGTGAGCTATAAACTCACAATTGCAAGAAAAATGTGAATTACGAGATATTAACTATTCTGAGAAATAAAGTAACAATTCTGACTTTTTCTCGCAGTTGTGAGTTTTAGGGCTGGAATGACGCGTCGATGTAATCGATTAGGTAAATTAGTTGGTTTGCGTGGACTGCATCGATTCATCGTGCTCTTTATGTTCACAGTGATGGCGGCTCCCAGGCATAACCGTTATTCGGAAAAATAATCGATAGATTAATCGATTGACAAAATAATTGTTAGTTACAGCCCTAGTGAATGTATATCCTGCAGTTTTTAGAATTGCAAGAAATAAACTTGCAAATGCAAGTTATAAAGTCAGAATTGTGTGACATACAGTATACTTGCTGCGATTGTTTTTATCAGGGTTGGAACTTAACTCTGCAGGACAGTGGCCCTCCTGGACCAAAGTAGCCCATCCCTGCAGACAGCTTAGTTGATAACATAACCGGAGGAACCTTTTCATAGTTCCTAGAACTATTGGCTGAAGTACCCGGATTTTGCCGTATTCACACTGCAGGAACTAGGAACGATTTTAGTTCTAGGAACCCCTTTTGCGGGAAATAATTAGCTCCAGAGTAGGGTCTAAACTAGCACTAGGAACTATCAATGATGTAAGTGTACTTTGATTGGTCAAACGCAAGTCAAACACCGACACCCGGCATTTAAAAAAAAAATCATGTAAGCAAATTTACTTCACGAACATGGAAAACAGCAATAACAGCATTTACCTGTTTTCTGCAGCGTTGTGTTCTTTTCCCGCCTCGATGATATGCAATACTGAAAGTTGTCATAGGAGATTTCATCTCTTAGCCCCACTTTTTGCTTTTTCAGTAGTGTAAATTATGCGTTTACATTCCATCTCCGTTATCACAGAAACCACGGCACTCAACAAACACAGCTCCGATCACGGCATCCTCCATCCACCAGTTTTTAACGTTTGTAAATGCAGCGCATAAAGACGCCACTGTCAGCTGCTTCAGAGTTCCTATTCCCGGTGTAAATGCAACCAGGAACACGAGGAAATAGTTCCTATTTTAGTAGTTCCTAGAACTGTTCAGTGTGAAAGCCCCTATAAACTCTCTAGTTTTGTCAGGTAATATTGCTACTGTAGCTTCTCAAACCAAGACTCAGTGCAAGATAAATAAAAGTGTAACAAGAGGAGATGGGGATTGAGACGAACAGTGCTACTACTTTGCGAAAGAGTTCTCCGATCATGTGAGCAGGTTTTTAAACAGCAGTGCTGAGCTTCAGGGTTCAGTTTTGCCAGCCAAGGCCTTCATTAACCTAAACCTCTGAATCCTCATTATGAAGGAACAGAGCCGAGAGGCCGCGAGATGCTCGTTCTGAAAATGGTGCTTCTGTTGTCCAGCCATGGGGCACGACTAATGGCTAATGTTGATGCCATCTCTACAAATGAGCTGCCAATGACCGCCAAGGACCGCAACAGAATTCAGCCCGAATGCAGTGTGATCCAGAAGATGTGCACGATCCCCTTGGCCTGTCGCTTTTTTCTCTCCGTATTGGCAGAAGTACACTAAATCAACTTCTTGCCCATAAGCCCTTTTATTTATAGATTTGAATAGATGGTTTGATCGTGTTGATTTAGTTGGCGAGGTCCTCAGGCAGCTCTTGGTTTGTTCTCATCACACACTGTTGTTTCGTTTAATCTGAGAGCTGCATGGGATCAATGGAGCGGAGAAATCTAGAGTATCAATAACAGGAAACAGAAGAGAAGAGAATAATGAAGCGTTTCAGGGGCCTGCGGGCGGCAGACTTACTGAAAGAGAAACAGTCGTTAACACAAGGCCCACCACTGAGAGAGACGGTGCGAGTGTGGGTGTTCATAGTCAGTCAGTTGTTGCTTCTCATGAATTTGTGCATTGTTGTGTTTGAACTGTGCACATAATAAATCTGCCATACTGTATATGTTCATCATACGCTAAAATCTTTGTTTCTATTTAACTTGTCACAATGATTATATTAAAAGTTGTTTACTTGATCTATGATACTCCCAAGACAAATTCAGATTTGTCATCACAGGAATAAGTTACCTTTTAAAATAGAAAACATTTATTTTAAAGTGCCCCTATTATGCTTTTTCCAATATTACCTTTCATGTAGTGTGTAATATTGCTGTTTGTGAAGGTAAATGGTCTGCAGCGTTTCAAAGATCAAAGTGGTCGATGTTTTTGTCTCCCAAAAGAAAGAATCGATTCTGAACTGCCTAAACGAGTCGTCAGCAATTCCAGTCTCACTTCCTGTTACAAACCTATGTAACAATGTAATACATTTGCATAATGCCAGTCTATGGTCTTCATTGGCTGCTGGTGAACCTTGACCCTCAAACACTGTAGTTGTAGATGAGATTGGAAGAGTTTGGTTCATGTTGTTCATGTCGAGAAGACGCTCTTTTCTGCTGCCAAAGCAAATCCACTTTGATGAGATTGATACGGTAAAACAGAAGCCAGTGTTACTGTTCGTGTCACTGTGTATCAAGAGCTGAGGAAGATCCGGAGCTAAAATTCAGATATGGTAACTGGTGTTTTGTTTATGACACAAGCTGTAAGCGGTCGACCAATCACAACAGACTGGGTAATATGACCAATCAGAGCAGAGCAAGTTCTCAGAAAGGAGGGGTTTAGAGAGACTTGAACCTTTGAATGAACTGTTTTCAGACTCTTTGAGAAATTAGGTGATTTGCAGTGTATATTATAAGAAAATAATTCAATTCACATTTATTTGTATAGCGCTTTTCATGATGCATATCGTTTCAAAGCAGCTTTACAGAGAATGCATGTCGACATTACAATTTAGAGAATGCAGTTAGCTAATAATGTAATAATTTTGGAAATTTAATTTACAATCACTGTTAGCAGTTTAATTGAAGGTGGAAGAAAACAGCTCCCGGAAAAATGAATTACATATTCACAATAATGACCTTGAATGCATGTAAACTTATTGTAGGAGACCTCAAAACTAAAATATGAACCTTTAATAGCATAATAGGGACACTTTAAATTGTAATAATATTCACAATATCACTGTTTTTGCTGTATTTCTGATCAAATTAATGCAACATTGGTGTGCAGAAGAGATTAAAAAAATATTAAGATATTTTAATTGAAATCCGATGGCTCAGTGAAGCCTGCATAGGGATCAATGACATTTCCTCCCTCAAAATCCATTAATGTACTAAAAATATATTTAAATCAGCTCATGTGAGTACAGTGGTTCAATATTAATATTATAAAGCGACCAGAATATTTTTGGTGCGCCCAAAAAACTCCCAAAATAACTTATTTAGTGATGGCAGATTTCAAAACACTGCTTCAGGAAGCTTCGAGCACAAATGAATCAGTGTGTCGAATCATGATTCAGATCGGGTGTCAAACTGCCAACGTCTGAAATCGCGTGACTTTGGTGCTTTGAACAGAAGATTCGACACGCTGATTCACTGTGCTCCGATGCTTCCTGAAGCAGTGTTTTGAAATCGGCCATCACTAAGTTATTTTGGGTTTTTTTGGCACTCCAAAAATATTCTCGTCGCTTTATAATATTAATATTGAACCACTGTACTCACATGAACTGATTTAAATATGTTTTTAGTACATTAATGGATCTTGAGAGAGGAAATGTCATTGCTGGCTACGGAGGCCTCACTGAGCCATCGGATTTCAACAAAAATATCTTAATTTGTGTTCTGAAGATGAACAAAGGTCTCACGGGTGTGGAACGGCATGAGGGTGAGTAATAAATGACAGAATTTTTTGGGTAAACTAACCCTTTAAGTATGAGCAATAGTAATGGCGATTTTGCCTTAGCAAGTACCACAAACTAGTCTACTCAAACACACAATCGCACAAACTCTCATACAGTGTCTTGCCTTTGTCTGTGACACTGAGCTTTAAGGCCATCTATCTGTGCTCACTCAGTGTGCATGTGACAGATTACGGTCACTCACATGAAAGGAAATTAGCTTTTCCTTATGAGGAGCAAATGAGGAAGACCAGGACACACACATCAAAGCACACCACAGGATCAAATCAGACAAATGGACTTCATCTGCACTGAGCTAAAAGAGGCTCCGTTTGTGACTTTTCACTCTGTCCTGTTTGGGTTTTGTTGCCCTATAGTTACATGTACAGAGTGAATATTACAAGTTACACCACCAGAAATGTTTTACATTTACATTTAATCAGCTTTCACACACTTTTATTCAAAGCGACTCATGAGGACGATCACAAGCAGTTTTATTATCAATACTGTTTCCAGGGTAAATCAGAGTCAGAAAGAAGCATGTCGAGAATTAAAACAATCTTGGATGATGCTGTACAGAAACAAAACCCATCCTTCAAATAATAATATAAAATCATGTAAAGCATAAAAAAAAACATAAAATCAGAATATAAAATCTATTATACAGAACCAGTTACAATCAGGTCTTAAACACACACACACACAATTATGGATATTTCTCTAGTGTTTTTCATTTAATTACAATAATTCCTTAAAATACTTTACTGTGATTTTCTTAGACTTAGTTTATTTTGAAAGATTTAGATCCCACACGTGCCATTAATATAAAAATCATACAACAGTCGCAGGCATTACAAACATGTTGAGAATTTATATTTGCTGTTGGGATTTTTATGAAGCCTCTCTTAGCGAGTATAAAAGCAGCCTGTAGCGGTGGAGGCAGATATTTGTGTGAGCACATAATTAAAATTGCTTTTGCTGTTGATGTTAAGTGTTAAATTTGCTTATAAGCGAATCTTACAGTAATTAAAACTCTAGATTCATGAATCATCAAGGTTGAAAAGAGTCCTCAGAGCATTACCTGCATCTGCTTCCTCTCTTTACTCTGAATATGTGAGCTGCTTTACCTTTAAAAAGTTTAGTGTGGAAGCATATATATATATATATATATATATATATATATATATATATATATATATATATATATATATATATATATATATATATATATATATATAGTAGTTCATGTAGTATATTAAATGCATCTTTAGAGATCAAGTATAGGATTGACTGAAATCCTTCGGACAACTGAACAAAGGACACTGCAAATAAAAGATAGTGACTGTGTGCGTGTGTGTGTGTGTGTGTGTGTGTGTGTGTGTGTGAGAGAGAAAGACCCAGCAGGTTCTCCTCAAACACATGACATCTATCAGCGCATGACATCATTCTCCTCTACAGCGAGCTCCATACCCATGTGTGCAGATCACACTGAAGAGCTGAGCCAACACATTTCTCAGCCTATATAGAACACAGATGCTGATTCTCATTTTCACCATTACACAGTTATTCACATCAATATAAACCACTCAAGTACATGATCATCCACATGTATATAACAGTTTCTAGGAGAAATGTGAGTAGTGTTTTCTCGTGTAAAAAACACCACCACAATGTAGTGCTGCAGTGATGGCGTATTTTCTAAGCAAACCCATAAGCATCACCTTGACAAATACACAATAGGATTTTTCCATTGGCTTTTGAATTTTTGCAGAAAATAATCTCTGTGACCAACAAAAATGTATGATCCTTACACGTTTGGTTCATCATGATAATATATTCAAATTAAGATAAGTCTTATACATTTTAAAGCCTAAATACATTCACCAGAAGTAAAAAGCTAAATGTACATGGCCGTATGACATTATTAATCTTGTGAGATCTCTTTGAGTCTTTATTTAAAAACATTTTCCCTGAAAGTTTGAGATAGAATAGCTTACTATGGCGTGATTATAAACACAATGAGCAGGGCCTAAAATTAACACTTGCCAAGCACTAAATGCGAGTAAAAATCATCGTTGTTGAGTATTTCAATCACCAGTTGGCCAGTAATATTTATGAATCCAATGTTTTGAGAACATGAACATGAAATTGAATTTTTCTAGGTGCAAAACATCCAGAAAGGCACGGCGATGAGCTCTCTTTCACGTCTTCTTGCACTTGAGCAGACAAATTCATATAAAATTATTATTATAGTAAACCTAGTCAGTTTTGGCCTAAGTGAACGTAAACAGTCGAGAAAGAAAATGCATGTGTAACAGTATCAGTATATTGGATCCATGCATTATGTCTTAAAGTGACAGCAGCAGTGTTTTAATCAAACAAGACAAAGAAAAAAAATAAATGTAGATTAATCATTAATAAAGTTACAACTTTTGTGAGATTTTTTAATTTAAACAGTGAAGACTATTAGACTTTATTTTACATTTGATTATTTTGTTTCTATACCTGAAAACTACTGTTAGACCTACCTGAAAAACTTGGAAAGCACTGTTTATTTTACTTGTGTTCTACTGTATTTATTTGTGCTATTGCTTGTAATTTGATTATTTGCCCTTATTATTATTATTCGTTTTATATATATATATATTTTTGTACTGCTTAATAATGTTTTAAATTTATAGGCCTATTACAAACCCGATTCCAAAAGTTGGGACACTGTACAAAATTGTGAATAAAAAAGGAATGCAATAATTTACAAATCTCATAAACTTATATTTTATTCACAACAGAATATAGATAACATATCAAATGTTGAAAGTGAGACATTTTGAAATGTCATGCCAAATATTGGCTCATTTTGGATTTCATGAGAGCTACACATTCCAAAAAAGTTGGGACAGGTAGCAATAAGAGGCCGGAAAAGTTAAATGTACATATAAGGAACAGCTGGAGGACCAATTTGCAACTTATTAGGTCTATTGGCAACATGATTGGGTATAAAAAGAGCCTCTCAGAGTGGCAGTGTCTCTCAGAAGTCAAGATGGGCAGAGGATCACCAATTCCCCCAATGCTGCGGCGAGAAATAGTGGCGCAATATCAGAAAGGAGTTTCTCAGAGAAAAATTGCAAAGAGTTTGAAGTTATCATCATCTACAGTGCATTATATCATCCAAAGATTCAGAGAATCTGGAACAATCTCTGTGCGTAAGGGTCAAGGCCGGAAAACCATACTGGATGCCCGTGATCTTCAGCCCTTAGACGGCACTGCATCACATACAGGAATGCTACTGTAATGGAAATCACAACATGGGCTCAGGAATACTTCCAGAATACACCGTGCCATTCGCCGTTGCCTGCTAAAACTCTATAGGTCAAAAAAGAAGCTAGTGTTGTCACGGTACCAAAATTCCAGTAGTCGGTACCGATACCATAAAAATTTAACGGTTCTCAGTACCAATTTCGGTACCACAGTAAAATCTATTGGAACTATTTTATATAGCCTATTTTAAAAACATTAAATATGATTTGGAGTGTGTGTGTTTGTGTGCGTATATATAGGCTACCTCAATGAAATAAATGTTGAAATATATATATATATATATTGTGACAAGTCTCCCGAGCTCTCATCAGCGTCGCCCTGGAAACAAACAAGGATCACCTGTCGGCACTCAGCACGGGCCGGACCGTCACAGCTGCAGGAGATCAACGCACTCCATAAAACGCCACACAGGGAAACACGAGGGTGAGCTTGACACTCCATGCAGCCACACGACGAGTGTCGTATATAGCAACGTATCTCTCTTTCTCTCGCCCAGACAGCAGCTGGTGACGGCCCGGAAGCACTGCACGCTTGCCACGGTCACACGCTACACGGGATCCACAGGAGACGAGAGCACAGCGCACCTGCACCTCTTCGTCACGACTCTGCACTATAATTTTATGTTATAATAAAACCCACCCTCCGGGGTTTTTTTTTCATCAATAATTTGTTGTGTGATTCTTCGCCCCGTGACACTGGTGGAGAATGCGGGCATTGCAGTGAAGAATCACACACAAATTCAACGTTTTCTCAAGATTTTTTTTTTGTTGTTTTTTTTCTGTTTCTCACACAGTCGGCGAACCCCGGGAAAAAAGGCGGCGCTCCTCCCCAGCATGGAAGACCTGCTCAAGGGCCTGACAGAAGTGAGCGTACGACAACAACAACTCACCGAACACTTGGCAGCCCGCCAGGCGAAGTTTGAAGAGGAACTCGCCGCTCTCCGCCTCAGCCCCGCTCAGCATGTTCCGCTGCCTGACCCCCGCGTCCGCGCCACACAGTTGCTCCCGAATTTAACTAACCATGACGACGTAGAGTTATTTCTGCAGATGTTCGAGACCACGGCGGTTCGGGAAAATTGGCGAAAACGCGAGTGGGCACAACTTCTGGGACCTCTGTTGACTGGTGAGGCACAACGAGCTTATTTTTCTCTGTCTACAGAAGACGCGGATGATTATGATGTGTTAAAGAAAGAAATCCTCGGCCGCCTCGGGCTGTCCGCCGTATCTGCGGCCCAATTATTCCATGAATGGGAGTTCAAGCCCCGCCGCCCAGCTCGTGTCCAGGCCGCGGAATTATTAAAGCTTGCCCGGTACTGGTTGTTCGAGGGCTCACCCACGGCGAGTCAGGTAGCGGAGCGCGTCACAGTGGATCGAATGTTGAGAGCTCTGCCACCGCCCTCCCGGCGGGCGGTGGGAATGACGAACCCAACCACCATCGCTGAGCTTGTGGGGGCCATCGAGCTGTCGGAGACGGCCATGCACCGTGAGCACGGGGAGCGAGCGCTGTTTTTCCCTCGGAGGGTGGTCCAGGAGCGACGCACGCCGGAAGGTACCCCGCGCACAGTACACAGGCCAGCGGCTCCCGGCCTAGGCGATGAACCAATGCCCACCGAGGAACCGACCCCGCCTGCACGCACCTGGTTGGCGGGGTGCAGTGTACATCAAGAGGTACCCCTCGATGCCCCGCGAGTGGATATAAAAATTAATGGTCGTCCTGTCCAGGCCATCCTTGACTCCGGAAGCTCGGTCAGTCTGGTGAAGTCTGATATCCTGCCTCCACAGAAGAGTTCCAAGGCCCAACTTCCCATTACCTGCGTACATGGTGATACTCGTCACGTCCCGGCCCGCCGAGTGACGATTTCCGCCAATCCCGGAACATGGCACGTGGAAGTGGGCATTGTGAAGGATCTACCCCTCCCGGTGCTTCTCGGACGAGACTGGCCGGGCTTCGAAGAGCTGCTGTGTGCATCGACTCTGCCGCCCAGCCAGGCCGGGAGGCGCCGCCGCCAGCGCCGTCGTCGGAAAAAACCTCCCCAGACCACACTGCTGACGACGGACAGCGGGAGAGATGGTGAGTCCCCTTCTCAAGCTTCTAACGTGTTCTTTGATGTGTTTCAACAGGTCCAGGGAGGGGGCTCGTTCGCAAAGGCACAGCGCGAAGATGACAGGTTAAAGAACTGTTGGTCTCAGGTTCGAACGTTAGAGGGAAAAACGCATCAGCCAGCACCCCATCCTCTCCCGCACTTCATCGTGAAAAACGGCCTGCTGTACTGTGTCGCCCAGCGTCGGGGGGAGATAAAGGAGCTTCTCGTGGTGCCAAAAACCAAAGTCGAGATGGTCATAGAGCTAGCTCACAGCCACCCAATGGCCGGCCACCTGGGGAGTGCCAACACCATCCAACGCATCCGGGACCATTTTCATTGGCCAGGTCTGGATGGAGATGTGAAACGGTTCTGCCAAGCCTGTCCGACCTGCCAGCGAACCGCACCACGAGCGCCTCCCCCCTGTCCGCTCATTCCACTTCCTATAATTGGGGTACCTTTCGAGCGAATTGGGATGGACCTGGTGGGGCTGTTGCCTAAGTCTGCTCGGGGACATGAACACATCCTGGTGATCGTCGATTACGCCACCCGGTATCCAGAGGCGGTCCCCCTCCGGAAGGCCACGGCAAAGAACATCGCCCACGAGCTCTTCCTGTTATCCTCCCGTGTCGGCATCCCAGCAGAGATACTGACGGACCAAGGGACCCCGTTCATGTCCCGGCTGATGGCTGACCTCTGCCGGCTGCTTCGGGTAAAACAGCTCCGGACCACTGTCTACCATCCACAGACGGACGGTCTCGTGGAACGGTTCAACCAAACTCTGAAGCAGATGTTGAGACGGGTAGCCGCTGAAGACAGGCGCGACTGGGACTTAATGTTACCCTACGTCCTCTTCGGAATCCGAGAAGTTCCCCAAGCCTCTACAGGGTTCACTCCTTTTGAACTGTTGTTCGGACGACAACCACGAGGCCTGCTCGACGTGGCCCGTGAAGCTTGGGAACAGCAGCAGCCGGCACCTCTCCGCTCCGCCGTCGAACACGTGAGAGAAATGCGTGAGCGGATTGAGAGGGTCATGCCATTGGTCCGGGAACACCTTGTGAAGGCGCAACAGTCCCAACAGCAGCTGTACAACCGGACGGCGCAGCCACGAGAGTTCCAACCAGGGGATCGAGTCATGGTGCTGGTTCCCACGTCCGCATGCAAGTTCCTCGCAACCTGGCAAGGCCCATTCACCGTTGTGGAGTGGGTGGGACCCGTAAATTACCGGCTAAAGCAACCGGGGAAACGGCGCGAAGAACAACTATACCACGTCAACCTGCTGAAGAGCTGGGTGGGGACTCCGGAACAGCTCAGCGCCCTAGCCTCCGTCGATCCCCTGGTTATGGACATCGGAGATCATCTGGCCGCCGCCCAGAAGACGGAGCTGAACCATCTGATCCGTCAGTTCTCCGATGTGCTCCTCACGCCCTGGGCAGACCAACGTCATCCAACATGACATCCGCACGTCGCCCGGAGTTATCGTGAGGCAACGGCCCTATCGGGTCCCAGAGGCTCGGAGACAGGCCATCGAAAAAGAGATAAGTGAGATGCTGAAGTTAGGGGTGATAGAGCCATCACGCAGCGCCTGGTCCAGCCCTATCGTCATGGTACCAAAGCCGGATGGCACCCTCCGTTTCTGTAACGACTTCCGCCGTCTCAACGAGGTCTCGGAGTTCGACGGATACCCAATGCCCCGTGTCGACGAACTACTGGAGCGACTGGGGAGGGCCCGGTATATCACAACTCTCGACCTCACAAAAGGCTACTGGCAAGTTCCGCTGACTGATTCCGCCAAGGAAAAAACCGCCTTCTCTACGCCCAGTGGGCACTGGCAATACCGGACCCTTCCCTTCGGCCTGCACGGGGCACCGGCAACGTTCCAACGAATGATGGATATCATCCTGCGTCCGCACCAGGGATATGCCGCGGCCTACCTAGATGATGTCGTTATCCATTCCGAGACCTGGCACGACCACCTGGAGCGGCTGCGGAGGGTGCTCCTGGACCTCCGGCGGGCTGGACTGACCGCCAACCCCCGGAAATGTCACCTTGCCCTCGCCGAGGCTCAGTACTTGGGTTTCCGGGTGGGTAGAGGGCTAATTCAGCCCCAGAAAAGGAAAGTGGAGGCCATCAGGACAGCTCCCCGCCCGGAAACTAAGACTCAGGTACGAGCTTTTTTGGGGTTGGCGGGGTATTATCGCTGTTTCATCCCTAACTTCTCTTCCTTAGCATCTCCCCTGACAGACCTGACGCGGAAGGGGCAGCCAGAGAAGGTGAAATGGAACAACACGCTGGAAAAGACCTTCCAGGGTATCAAGACGGCCCTAACTACTGAGCCGGTCCTAAAGGCGCCCGACTTCAACTGCCCCTTCCTGTTACAAACGGACGCCTCAGACACCGGGCTAGGGGCGGTCCTCTCCCAAGTCCAGGAGGGTGAGGAACACCCCATCACCTACATCAGCCGTAAGCTGACCCCGGCCGAAACAAAGTATGCGACAGTGGAGAAGGAAGCCTTGGCTATTAAGTGGGCAGTCCTGGAGCTCCGCTACTACCTGCTGGGACGCCGCTTCACGCTGATGACCGACCATGCCCCACTCCAGTGGATGGCCCGCGCCAAAGATACCAACGCCAGAGTGACGCGGTGGTTCCTAGCGCTCCAGGACTTCCACTTCTCAGCGGAACATCGGGCCGGAACGGCTAACGCCAACGCCGACGGACTCTCCAAGCTGTGGTCAGCTTACGCAGGTCTGTCAGGGCACACTCCCCACCCACCCCTATGGAAGGGGGGGGGGGGGGGGGTTGGGGGGGAGTGTGACAAGTCTCCCGAGCTCTCATCAGCGTCGCCCTGGAAACAAACAAGGATCACCTGTCGGCACTCAGCACGGGCCGGACCGTCACAGCTGCAGGAGATCAACGCACTCCATAAAACGCCACACAGGGAAACACGAGGGTGAGCTTAACACTCCATGCAGCCACGCGCTAACGTATCTCTCTTTCTCTCGCCCAGACAGCAGCTGGTGACGGCCCGGAAGCACTGCACGCTTGCCACGGTCACACGCTACACGGGATCCACAGGAGACGAGAGCACAGCGCACCTGCACCTCTTCGTCACGACTCTGCACTATAATTTTATGTTATAATAAAACCCACCCTCCGGGGTTTTTTTTCCATCAATAATTTGTTGTGTGATTCTTCGCCCCGTGACAATTATATATATATATAATTAAATGCTCAAACATCCATTCTGTACTGTTGAAAAAAACAGCATATGCTGGTAAGGTAGGTTTTGAAGCTGTATGCTGGTCCTAAACTGGTCCTGCTGGTCCATACTAGTCCTAAGCTGGTCCTGGACCAGCATAAACCAGCTCAAACCAACATACCAACTTCAAAACCTACTTTACCAGCATATGCTCGTTTTTTCAACATGGGTAACAGACGTGCGTGTTTATTTTAGCTATTCCGTCAGAGAAACATCACACTACAGCCTGTAAAACTATTAAATAAATATCAGTAAATTATTGTAACCTAAATAATAAGAAAGTTAAATATTATTTCAAAAAGCATTCGTTTTTTATTTCCACACAAAGATGCATCATATAGCCAAAGTCCCGTTATCACTTTGATATAGACTGCTTTGCGCTTTGAGAAGGATGTGGGACACGAGCAGTTAAGAGACCATTTCTTTTTAAGAATATCTTCATGTTATCTCCTGACGTTACAAGCAACTGACACTTGTTGTAAAAGGTCTGAAGAGCGAGTTTTATCCTCCGCAGAGGCAAGACATTCAGGTTTGATTTTGCGCTGCCAGAGAAAGCGAAAGTAAAATTCACATGCGTGTGTGAAACGCACTATACAAATAAACTTGGCGCGCCTTATAAAGTCTAATAACAAGCACAAACTGTGTTAAATAGAAACTGACGTGCAAGCAAAAAAAAATTCTGTCCTACAGTGTTTTTCTACTTTACCACAGTAAATAATGCGAATAGGCCTAAATGCGAACGAAAGAAACGTTATAATCCCCTGCGTGAGTGAAGATTTGGGAAAAGAAACTGATTCCATGTTCAGTGGAATAACTAATGGAATATTGTTAAATTCTCTGATAATCGGAGATAACCTATTATTTCTTCTGTAAACAAAGCTTTTGTGCTTCACTCGTGTCATATTCACGTTAATACTGGCACAGCCCTATCAGTGGGTACCGAATATACCCGGATTCTCGGTACTACCGGTACTACAGAAATGCTGGTATCGTCACATTTTCAAAATTTCAGTACCGACTTGGTACCGAAGTACCGGTACTTTTGACAACACTAAAATAAGCCATATCTAAACATGATCCAGAAGCGCAGGCGTTTTCTCTGGGCCAAGGCTCATTTAAAATTTGAAGTTCTTTTTGGAAAACTGGGATGCCATTTCATCCGGACTAAAGAGGACAAGGACAACCCAAGTTGTTATCAGTCTCAGTTCAGAAGCCTGCATCTCTGATGGTATGGGGTTGCATGAGTGCGTGTGGCATGGGCAGCTTACACATCTGGAAAGGCACCATCAATGCTGAAAGGTATATCCAAGTTCTAGAACAACATATGCTCCCATCCAGACGTCGTCTCTTTCAGGGAAGACCTTGCATTTTCCAACATGACAATGCCAGACCACATACTGCATCAATTACAACATCATGGCTGTGTAGAAGAAGGATCCGGGTACTGAAATGGCCAGTTTGCAGTCCAGATCTTTAACCCATAGAAAACATTTGGCGCATCATAAGGAGGAAGATGCGATAAAGAAGACCTAAGACAGTTGAGCAACTAGAAGCCTGTATTACACAAGAATGGGACAACATTCCTATTCCTAAACTTGAGCAACTCATTCCCCAGATGTTTGCAGACTGTTATAAAAAGAAGAGGTTATACCACACAGTGGTAAACATGGCCTTGTCCCAACTTTTTTGAGATGTGTTGATGCCATGAAATTTAACTTATTTTTCCCTTAAAATGATACATTTTCTCAGTTTAAACATTTGATATGTCATATATATTGTATTCTGAATAAAATATTGAAATTTGAAACTTCCACACCATTGCATTCTGTTTTTATTCACAATTTTTACAGGACCAACTTTTTTGGAATCGAGTTTGTAGTTAGGCTAGTAGTTTTAGCTGTGGTATCAAAATTGGTATAGAGAATTGTGAATTTTCACTGGTATCTCAAAAGTTGGTGCCATTACTACCTGTTTTCATGGCCGGTAAACATATTTATGGCCCATACATTTTATGAAGTCACTGGTCATTGGCAGGTGCAGCAAAAAGTTCGTTTTAGGCTCTGACAATGAACCCCAAAGTATACTTCACTTTTTACAAGTACGTGAGGGTCAGCTTACAGTACAAGTGAAGCGAATTTCATCATCAGAAGAGTATGTGCGTACTGTATGTGCATCACCAGATTTTTGTAACCGCATGTACTCTAAGAGGGGTCGCCTATAAATACACAGGGAACTAAGGCCCTGTTTACACTAGTGCGTTTTTGTTTTTAAAACGCATAACTTTTGCTATGGTTACACCTGTCATTTACAATACTCCGGTGTTTTCGACCCTCTAAAACAGAGACTTTCGAAAATACTGCAGAGCCTTAGTTTGAGTTTTAGTCAGAGTTTTAGTTTGAAAATGCCAGGGTTGCGTTTCAGTGTAAACAGACAAAAACGGAGACTTTTGAAAATGATGGCGTGGCTGCCCAGGTTTGCTCTGCGTATCCTTGATGACCGTGTAAAAAATAACATGTAGACCGAACTGCAATCTTTGCTGGCTTTATTGTAAATTTTAGCAGCCAGTGTGCAGTTAAACTCTGAATTTTTTTAAATACTGCAGCTGCCTACATGTGCAAGAAGCATCTGTTTACACTTGTACGCGTAGCCCAGTGTACATGAGCGGTCATGTGACTTACGTTTTCATTTGTGTAGTGTAGACAGAGATTGTTTCTGAAACGCTGTGGAAACGCCAGTTTCATTTTAAAACAAAAACACACTAGTGTATATGGGGCCTAATGAACTCCATTAGATACAGGCGATGAACTAATGAGTTACTACGGTGACAAACAAACACAGGAAACAAAGGGAGGGTTAAGACGTAAACAGAAGAGCAAAAACTGTCAAAATAAGAGTCCTTGTATGTAACATTATAGAATAAAATGTGAAAATATATTAAGCTTTTAACCACAGACCTTATTTTAGGCATTTAACCAAAAACCCATTCAAAAACTCACTGAATTTGAGGTGATGAAACTTATTTCTGGGCTTTACGACTCTTATGATATGAGTGGTAACAAGACTTATTCATAATACTTAATCTATCTCAAATAAACAAAATACAACCTTTTAGAATAAACAAACTGAATGAAACAAATGATTTTGTGAACAGAATGCAACAGACATTGCACTTTGTGAAAATTTGTGAAAAGTGTCTGTAAACAGAATTAAAATGTCTATATGTATTTAAGTCAGTTATTGGAAGCTACTTTCAAATTCATATTTGAAAGTAAATCAAGCAATATTTGAGGTCTGTCTGAATGGATATAGACAGATGCATTATCCCATGGGCAGTCACTTTAACAAATGGATGACAATAAAAGACCATAACAGTGAAATATTCTGCACATCAGTCTTACAGTAGCATCACTGTCTGGACAATATACTGACCTGCACAGTAGAGCCAGTACAGAGCACATATCACACAGTGACTTAATAAAACACTCCATCAGAGAGAGAGAGAGTATGACAGCGCTTCATCTGGACTCAGCCCAGCTCAGGAAATGAAAGCTGATGTGTGTGTGTGTTCTTCACTCTTACAGATGCAACATATATCATGATCCACAAGCCTCCCTCTCACTCAGCGTCCCTATCTGTGTGTGTTGATGCAATGCTAGTGGTTAGAAAGCATCTGACTTAACTGAAAAACACACACAGGTCTTTGACTAAATCTTAACACCAGGGCCAAATTGCCCGGTGTACTTGTTTCCCCTGTGTATCTCTGTTCTGAACACCTGTGTAATGTCACATGTAACCCCACCTGCAAGCCCGTATACCCCTGCTTTTCAAAAAACTGTGCCATTTTTGTGCAACAGATATAATTAACAGGAGACTGAACCTATATTGTTTGACTCAACTCTGTTTAGTATGTAATACATAAAGAAATCAGATTCATTCAAAGCATTAGTTTTATTTTGAACTGTTTGATTTCATTGGGATATCACACAATTCATAAACCCATATTCATTACGTTTACATTTCAGTCGAGCGGTGTCATAAATTTGCTGAAATTAAATAACACTGAAAAAAATGGTGTAGGATTTACTTTGAAAATTTCATAATTACAAAGAGACGGCAAGTAGCACATTGAATTAAACATGATTTATTTATTTATTTATTTTAAGTAGAAAGACTAAAACAGTATTTTTTTTTTTTGTAAAATGTACTCCAATAATCTTTGTTTTATTTACAACTTTGAAAAATCGACTTTTTTTAATACAGTGTACACATTCATGGTCGATTTCTCTCTCTGTGTGTGTGTGTGTGTGTGTGTGTTTCTTTCACTTCAACCCTGTTATCCCGTGACATTTCCCTCCTTTTGAACATAATGGTTGGATCTTTCTGACATGATATTTAATAGATTATTTTTTACCACTTATTTTTTTTTTTTTATGATCTTTATCAATATCACTTCAATAGTTCAACCCTGTTACGAGAAATAATTCTTGACCAAAAGCACAGTAATATTGACTGTACACTGTAAAAAAATCCATAAAAGAACGGAAAAAGTATTGGCAGCTCATTACCTGAACATTATCCAGTAATTTTACGGACATTTCCATTAACCCTAAAACACAATTCTAAATACAGGTAAAACACCTGTAAAAAATAAATTCAGAAAATTCCGTTAAATAAATACAGTACATTGTGCCCTATTTTTACTAATGTTGACAGGATACTTTCTAATTCAGACCTTATTAGACATTTTGCACTGAACTTCAACCCTGTACCGCTAAAACCTGTAACGATTTGAGGGTAAAAGCATTAGCACAAAACATGTTAAAAATGTCATATTATTCTTTAATTATTATGTGTGATTTATTATATTGCGTTAGTAGTGTGCTGTCACCATGTCCATGAAGCTGTTTTTTTCCACCCTGGATCTAACACGGTTGGTAATATTTCCGTAACACACACAAAGCGGTTGACCAATTACAACAGATTGATCCAGCCGGCCAATCAGAGCACATTGTGCTTTTTGAAGGAGGGGCTTCATAGAGACAAGAGGCTTGTTCGACTTCATGCGGCACCGCAAAGTTCGTCTGCCACCTGACAAAAGCAATGCATTCTGGTTAGAAAATTTATCAGACTTTGATCAGTGCTGCAGCCACGTTATGATCACATGTGCCATCAAAATACCACGAGAGCAAAACAAGACCAGCCGCCTAGGTCAGGCGCTGCAGTTGCTCAAAAACGGCTCAAAAAGCCTTGATGATGACACACTTTATTCTCATTGGTCAGATTCTGTGATGACAAGGACGACGTATGTTTTTTCTTAGACATGTTCTTGTATTTAACCAATCTTGATATTGAATATCTTATATTTAAAATGTGGGCTACAATCAATGCAAAAATCGTGTAGTCTGCCATGAATGATGTTGGTTCAGCACACTACAGAAGTGTCCGATCTGATGGCTGTCATCCGGGTACTTTTCGCATACAGTTTTTCGAATACTATGAATTTGGACATACTACTTTGTTTGCATACTGTTTTTCCCGTACTATATAGTAGAGAAGTATTTGATTTCAGATGCATAGTTCCAACGAACATTCACAAACAGCACCACAAAGTCATGTGGTTGGAACGACAGCTCTCGAGCGGTGGTTAGACACATAATTTCTTGTTTTTATGATACGTGGACTTAATAAATCCTTATCTTGAACAAAATAAACAAGCTGACATTCAGTACAGTCTACATTTTGTATTTCAAATAGAGTGCACATGTGCTCTAGTACTTAAGAACGAGTCTATGATTGAATCTGGAATCACAAATTTACGACAATGCTTTGGGAAACGGTCATGATTTCTTCAATGATGCATCGTACTATGGTAGTGAAGCAGCAAGTTATGTCACTGTATGGGAAACACACCCCTGAGCATTACGGAAAAACTGGGAAGAGAGGAGCTGCAACAATACCAATTATGGTTGTGGTTTTTGAACATTCATGCACGAAAACCTATTCTAGTAGAGCCCAAAATCAAAACTTTGTAAAAGTCTTTCTCCTTGTCCGGAGAATGTCCTTTATAGCTGTGTATGTGGTTCTCAAAGCTGTAAGTCTAGTTCAAACCCTGCTTTAGTGTGACACACTCTTGGCAGTAATGCATGGATAGACACGTTTAGTATAAGGCTTGCGTTTCAGCGTTTATTTATTTTCTCTTCCTTCTCTACCTGCACCTGTTTCACACACACACACACACACACACACACACACACACACACACTCACAGTACAGATTCGACCCTCTCTCTCTGCAGCCCACTGTGAGCCAGATGACGTCCATCAGCGTCTCTATAATTATCTTACTCTGACACAGAGTAGGTGGAATTAGATTCCTGTATTAATTATAATCTTACACTATAAACGCCCTGCTGGGCAGAAGACACAGCTCTCACTCAGGTTGCCAGATTGAGACCCCCTGGCAAGAGAGAAAATACAATTGTGGGTCCACTTACTCGCCCCCTCTCCCGCAGAGCGCTGGAGGAGCGGTCCAACTCACACACGTATGCCGAGAGGAGATCCGCTTATAACAGCTGGTCTTGGATCAGCTTCCTGCCCTCCAGCTGGGGCAGTAACAATTATAAGACACAAAGTAAAACTGGATGAAAGAAACATGGCAGCTCAGTAAATGGATAAACAAGGCCTGCAGTCACTGTACTAACTTAATGTTGCTTATTCCAAGTCTTCTGAAGGCATATGATAGCTCTGTGTGAACAACAGAACAAAAGTTGTTTTTCACTGAAAATCTTTCCTTCCGCCATTCAAATTTGGTGCATTTATAATACACATGAGAAAGTCACTTAAGACCATATATGAAAGGAGAGGAGAAGAAGATGAAGAAGAAACAGGGAACTTAGTCTCTATTGTTAGATGTGGTAACTACACCGTTCTGGTGGCAAACACATCTTTCTCCGTTGAAGGCTATTCCAACATAGGCATGTATTTTGATGAAATAAAATGAGCAGCTGCCACTGGGATGAATGGGAATGCTGACACAATTTTTTCAGGTATTATTGAATTCCTCACTTTCAAATAAGCCAAGTCTAAACTGAACACTGGAAAATGCCGAAAAGTCAAAATCGCAAGTATATGAAATGTTGCCAGTTTGCCAGTAATTTTATTTGCATGATTAGCAATGCATGTTTGTGATAACACAATATGGCAAAGTTTAGTTATTAAATCACAAAGGCTCACTTTTAATAATATATACAGTATATAAATTGTACAGCCCTGCACACAAGCATAGTGCTTTAAAAATGCATTAAAATTGCAATTTTAATCAGAAAAATTTAAATTAGAGTTATTTCCTCAAATAGTTCAGCAGTACTAGTAGTAACTTCTCATCCCGATTTAATTAGAAAAAATAACTATTTTACAAGGTGGTGATTTTGTATGAATTCAAATGATATGATCTGTAGAGAAACATTTGATTTGCATGAAGGTTCACCCCTAAACATCTGTCAATGAGACTTAAGCAGATTGTACAAAAATGTACAAATTCATTGTACGAGAGTACCTATAATGCCCCACGAGACTTGCGCGCCGAATTATTTCCCACGTCTCGCCAGAAGATGGCGCCCGCAGCTGAATCATCCATTCATCCACTTTCCAAAACGCACTGGTCCAATGTGGCTACAGCATAATATCATACAGGTATATACATTCATTTTAAGTTATTAAATTGTTTAATTAAAGTTTAAACATAGTTTCCATGGCAGAGTTCAAGATAAATCTGTGCATTACTACTGGAGCTGCCAGTGTGCTAAGTTTCAGAACACAAACTATGCAAAAGCTGCAGCCCTTCCGGCGCACTCAGTGTCCGAATTCACTTGTTTTCATTCACTATACTTCAAGTGGACTATATTAGTGGACTGATGTAGGGAATAGTGAATAAGGGTATAGGGGACGATTTCAAATACAGCACTTGTGTTTTCACTCATTCATTGCAAAGTCTTGTGTTACACCTGCAATTTTGAGCATTCCTTCCTGGTTCTGTTCTTTTGCCTATTCTTTGGATAACCTTGTTAGCCTGTGTTTTAACCGTCCGTACCGGTGTGATGAATACGATCCTCAACTGGATGGAACTGAAATAAATACTTTGAATGTTGCGATCCTATCAGACTTATGATAGCACCCTGAATCATAAATAAGCACTGTTCGCCAGAGGAGATCTGGCCCTCCGACTAGGCCTGGTTTCTCCCAAGGTTTTTTTCTCCATTTTAACACCTGTTTGCCACCTGTTGGAGTTTGGGTTCCTTGCCGCTGTCGCCTTTGGCTTGCTTAGTTGGGGACACTTGACATTTGATATTCAATAGTGCTTTGATCTGCCTGCATTGACACTATTCTTTAAGAGCTGCTGTGCAGACAAAAATATATACCAGTTATCACTGTAAAGCTGCTTTGACACAATCTACATTGTAAAAAGCGCTATATAAATAAAGGTGACTTGACTTGACTTGATTTGGGTTTGTTGGACCTTGTTTTATGTTTGTATTGTTTGCCCTTGCTTTTGATCCTTACGGACTGTGGATTACCCTATAAATAAAAGCTGCGTTTTGATCTTCAACCTGTGCTTCAGAGCAGTTTCGTAACAGTATGCAGTGGGCAGCGAGACAACAGACTTGGTTTTGGAACGCAGCTCATGTTCGCATATGATGAAAGCAGGCGGCATCATTATTTCTGCCTTTATTGATGTACTGCAGTAGTTTAGTGTTCAGATCAGAGCTGTTCTTCTCTCTCTGCAGCAACATTAATTGTTCAGGGAGCTTCTATGCAGCTAAGATTACAAAAATCATAATATCTCTTATATCATCATCAGTTGTTTCATTCACTCTCTCTCCCTCTCTCAGTTTCTCTCTTCCTCTTGTCTCTCTCCAACACATATCCCTGTCTCCAGTGGCCTGTTATATTGTTGAGTAAAACACTTTTAAACTGGATGCATTGTTCCTGCAGTTTAGCTTAATATGTTTCCTCTCTCCGTGGTGGATTGTTTGGAGTCTGGAGCCCCAGAGGAGACCACACAATCCTGCTCTTTTAGCTCCTCCATATGCTGCAGTGTTGTGGACCAAAATACTCAGAAAGATGCAATCAATAAATGGGGCAAACTCATTCACTACAACCTTATTGCCCAAAAGTTTGAAAGCACTTTCTGCATAGGAGTGTTTTCCTGTAACTTTTGGAACAGCTTCTATCCCAGACAATCCATTCTAATAATGTGAAGTTGCTTATTTAGCTTTTTACGTAACTCCACCGAATGTGATTTTAATTGGTCACATTCTGTGAGCGATTTCCAGAACCGCAGAGTTCTGTTCATCTCATTCACAGACGTCATGCCATCATCTGGAAGGTTTTCTGCTAACCACTGCTCCATTTCAAACCCATTTACACTTGATGGTCCATGTGGAGACAGCTTCAGATGGAGTCGGTGTCTATAAATGACTGTCATTTGTGGATTTGTTGTGTAATGATAATATGGAAAAACACTCTCTAGCCCTGTTTAGACAAGGGGTGGGGCTTGTCTGAGACCACCAGTGAAAATGCTTCTTGTTTTCATCAAAAATGATATCATCACCATAAAAATTTGAGTGAAAAGCTGAAAAATAACATGATTTTCAGAATCATTTAATATTTGGTTTGTCTCCTTTTGCTTTATATGCTTTATATTTATATGCATTTTATGTTAGTAGTCTGCTACACTACTACTCAGGGCCTAAAATTAACACTCGCCAAGCACCAAATGCAAGTAATAATAATAATAATCCGTGTTGGCGAGTATATGGTGTCAATTGCCAGTTAGCCGGTAACATTTTTATAATTCTAACAATACAAGGTTGTGAGAACATGAATGTAAACAAATGTGAACGACACTCAGGACAGTTGACAGGCCAGTGCTGCATCATCACGAAAGTTTAAGCCTTGCCAATTTAAATATTCAAGCTCAAGAAGACGCAAAAGGGAACTCAATTCACTACTCAACCAGAAATCCACATCTCAGACAACACGTGAATCTTGAATTGAGCTCTCTTTCACGTCTTCGTGTGCTTGAACAGACATATTCAAACAAAATTATGTCAAAGTGCCCATCTTGGCAAGTATCCTTGTAAACACAGTCATGTATTAACTTAAACGTAAACAGTTGAGTAATAAAACACATATGTAACAGTGTATTGGATCCGTGCATTACCTCTTAAAGTCTGTGTTTTTAATGTTAATCAAACAACATAAGACAAAGAACAATCATTCAGTGCTCCTGACTGAATAACTTTTGTAACTTTAATAAGGATTAATCTATGTTTTATGGCTGGTAAAACATATTTATGGCTGGAAAATTTTGTTAAGTCAACAGCCATTGGCAGGTGTGGCAAAAAGTTAGATTTAGGCCCTACTACTACTACTGTCCTGTGGTATCTGGCACCAATTCATTAGCAGCAGTTCCTTCAAGTCCTGTAAGTTGTGAAGTGGGGCTTCAGATGGATAAGATTTGTTAGTCCAGAACATCCCAAAGATGCTCAAATGGATGAAGGGACTTTGGAGGCCAAGGCAACACCTTGAACTCTAAATGTTCCTCAAACCATTCCTGAATGATTCGCCTTATCCCGCTGAAAGAGGATACCAGGGAACACCATTGCCATCAAGAGGTGCACGTGGTCTGCAACAATGTTTACATAGGTGATACGTGTCAAAGTAACATCCACATGGATGGCAGGAAACAAGGTTTCTCAGCAGAACATTGCCCGAAACATCACATTACCTCCGCCGGCCTGTCTTCTACTCATAGTGCATCCTGCTGCCATCTCTTTCCCAGATAAACCATGCACATGTACCCGGCCACCCACCTGATCTAAAAGAAAACGTGATTCATCAGATCAGGCAACCTTCTGCCATTGCTCTGTGGTCCAATTCTGATGCTCACATGCCCATTGTAGGCACTTCGGCCATGGACAGGGTCATCATAGGCACTCTGACTGGTCTGCGGCTATGTGGCCCCATACACAACAAACTGTGATGCACGGTGTGCATTAATTTCTGTCATTAATTACTCATCATCATGTCGTTCCACACCTTTGAGACTTTTATTCATCTTCGGAACACAAATTAAGATCGTTTTTGAGCACAAAAAGTATTCATGATGCTTCATAACATTACGGTTGAAGCACTGTAGTCACATTGACTATTTGAACAATGTCTTCACTACCTTTCTGGGCCTTAAAAGGTGCAATGATGTTGCTGCCTATGTGTGTTCCAAAGATGAACGAAGGTTTTACGGGTGTGGAACGACATGAGGGTGAGTAATTAATGACAACATTTTCATTTTTGGGTGAGCTAAGCCTTTAAAAACAGACTGTTCACTTGCTGCCTAATATATTCCACCCCTTGACAGGTGCCATTGTAACGATAAAATCAATGTTATTTACTTCACCAGTCAGTGGTTTTAATGTTGCGGCTGATCAGTGTATAGTCTGCTATAGCAGAGATGGTCTTACTATTGGGAGATTCAAGGGTCCGTGGCTCTACCATTGGAAAAAGCATAATGGCTAACTTGAATCACATGTGCCTTGATAACCAATCCCTTGATAAGCCTCTCCTCCATTGACATCCATTCCAAAAAAAAAAAAAAAAAAAAAATGGCCTCGTCACCCTGCCTGTTAGCAGGCATTACACTTTTGTCGGCTAAGGCTATAGTGTTAAAAAAAATCTCATTAACAGTACAAGCCAGCAAAATTTAATCTTAATTTTTGGCCATGTAAATGACAACAAATGGACCAAATTGTTTATTTTGCTAACACCTAACTGAGGTGTTTTTTTTTCCTCCTCCAGTGTGAGCTTTACAGGGTTAATACAAACACCTCAAGTAAAGTATGGGCTGTGTTCGAAATAAATACTGTTTCACTACTGAATACTGTGCAATATACCACATATTCTCCTTCCAAGTAGAAAAAATGCAGTACATAATGATTAACAAAACTGTTGTCTAACAGTATCAAAATCCAATTGTTTGTAATGTTGAAATTCACAGGTACGGCTGACTGAAAAAAAGAAAAAGTTAAAAAGAAAACGATGAAACAAATCAAAAGTCAGAAAAATAAGTTTCCAGAATAGTAAGTTAGTATTTAATGCTTAGTATGCTCTTGTGAACAAAACCACTCCAATTAAGTCTAAAATACATTGATAGAGCTTTCTGTCAGCATTCCCGTTCACCTCCAAGCCACTTGCTTGGCTGGCAGAAACCTGTGGAAGTACGTAATTTGACATCTGCCATCATGTCTCATGGGTCCTTGGTTCTGCTGCCAGGTTGTTTTGAGCCAATAACCTGAGCTGTAAGTGCCATGTGACTAATCACTCTGGAGCCACAGGAAATTATGTCATGGAGGCGAATAAGCTGATGGCACCACAAAACAACCCTTCAGACTATCATGAGCTGAGGCAGCAGACAAGGAAACATTTTAATCAATTTCATGTTTAAGAAGAGTGACAAACCCAGATCATGCAGTGATCAAGAAAGCTGTGTCTTTGATTTGATTAAAATGGGAGTGTTGTAGTTTTTTTGTGTTGCTTCTTCTCACACCATAAACATAACTTTCAAGCATTCAACATGGCCAAGCTAGAAATCTTGAACGCTCCCGTTGTAATCAACAATACTGGTTACAGATTCGGCTTTATTTGGGAGCCTTCTTGACACTTTTGTTGACTATAACTGCAGTTTTGTTGCGTGTAGCTGGCCCTCATTAGCTTTACATGCACTGAACAAAACCTGCATTCACAGAGGTCCACACAAACAAGCCCGCTGGTCACCGTTCCTCTCACAGGAAGTCCTCCTTTACCCCCTTCTGTGAAACCTTCCATACACACTTCCATCGTCATGTACATAGGCACACACAGTCATGTGCTCTCACACACAACACTCTCCCTCTGTCTGTTTCTGTGTGTTGAATGCAGCTGCAGGTGGGGGGGTGGAAGGCTAATGTGTTGGCCTCATGACGGAGGCTTTTCGGGCCGTATGTGATGAAAAACATAAAAACGCTTTACTAATGAAAAGCAAATGCATGTAACAAACTCCCTCACTCACCTTGCCTACAATAAATGCCTTTTAATGTCTTTTAGTACATTCAAATGCTGCATTATTAGGCTCAAGCACATGGCACTGACCTGCCTCCACACATACACAGAGTGGTTTAACAGCTAATCTGTCTTGATTTTAACTGTTTCCCACAATTTAGTACAGCAGTAAAGTCATCAAAACAATGAAATAAAACAAATGTAACTTTGAGAATTATGCAGTGACCAAAAATGGTAAACAGATGTTTTCATCATTTTAAAGTTATTTTTATAACATCTGTTTTAATTAACGTTACGTGCAACAAATAAACATAACAGAAATTATTGTGACATTTTCAGTGTTTTTTTAAATTCTAGCTATTTAAAGGATTAGTTCACTTCAGAGTTAAAATTTCCTGATAAGTTACTCACCCTCATGTCATCCAAGATGTTTATGTCCTTCTTTCTTCAAGAAATAAAGATTAACAAAGAAATTAAGGTTTTTGAGGACTTCACTGAGGTTCAACGGGTTGATAGCATGATATTTTTTGTGATATTTGTAAATTGTCTTTCTAAATGTTTCATTAGCATGTTGCTAATGTACTGTTAAATGTGGTTAAAGTTACCATCGTTTATTACTGTATTCACGGAGACAAGAGAGCCGTCACTATTTTCATTTTTAAACACTTGCAGTCTGTATAATTCATAAACACAACTTCATTCTTTATAAATCTCTCCAACAGTGTGTAATGTTAGCTTTAGCCACAGAGCACTATCAAACTCATTCAGAATCAAATGTAAACATCCAAATAAATACTGTACTTACATGATCTGATGTATGCACGCAGTATGCATGAAGAACATCTTGTAAAGACCCATTTGAGGGTTATATTAGCTGTGTGAACATTGTAAATGCACTATATTATAGTTGAGAGTTTGTGGGGCAGGGAGCGCAAGATTTAAAGGGGCCAAAGCCTGAATCGGTGCATAGTTAATGATGCCCCAAAATAGGCAGTTAAAAAAATTAATAAAAAAAAATCTATGGGGTATTTTGAGCTGAAACTTCACAGACACATTCAGGGGACACCTTAGACTTATATTACATCTTGTGAAAGAACATTCTAGAGCACCTTTAATGTTTTTTTTTTTTTTTTTTGACTGACTGGCTGTTTGCATGTATATCGTAAGTTGGATCTAGCTTGACTCATAGATGATAAAGAGGAATATCAGACCTGCAGGTCTGTGCATATTATCAACGTATTATTGTATTTATCTTTACAATACTCTGGCAATGTGTCATCACTGTACTGCCACAGTGATTTTTGTAAGGGTGTCTAATTATTGACATCATTGTGTCCAAAATGGAGTTACCACAGTATGTTGTTCAAGCTAAAACAATGGTCTTCCACTATCTAGTCTGGCTTAAAGTACCCATTAAAAATGCAAAGCATGATGGGGAGGTCTATGCAGATGAACTACATGATCAACTACAAAGACTAACTCAGAATTATGTTCAAATTACAATGCTATTGCAATGTCTTATTTAAATTTAATTGACAGATTATTTTTATTTACCTGCACAATATCTAGCAGTACCCATGTCATCCTTATGGAAATTAACCATGGTTTTACTATGAATAAAACCAAAAAACATGTTTATTGCCATGGTAACACACAAATAAACCATATTTTAGCTTTAAAAAACAAAACAAAACATAGTTTAACTATGGTATTTGTGTGGTTATACAAATGGTAATCAATACGAAAAACAAAAAACAAACAAACATGGTTTTACTATAAAACTATGGTTAATTGGTACTGCCACAGTATTTGGAAGTGTACAAATACTAAGGGATATTCTTATACAGTGATTCTCATCATGATAGAGTCCATAAACCCTAGCTTTTTTGGTGAAAATACCACGGAACTTTTAATCTGTCCGTTTTCAAAGTAACTTACCTGAAACTCAGTGCGTCCGCCTTCAGTTCCCCCACTGAGAGCGCGTTTGCAAACGCTGTTTGAGCTTCAGACGGTGTGCTAAAGCCACTGGTGAAGTTCTCTCTGAATTAATGTAGTGAAATGAACGATGTACACACATTCATCACGGTCTCTGTTTACACACTGTGTGGGAGCGCCGTGACCTCCGCGCTGTCTCGGCCGCGACGGGGATTTGCTCAGGTGAGGAACACCTTTAATGGTTTCGTCACACGCATATAACGCATCTCTTTCCACGTCTGAAAGCTGTGGAGGCCAGCAGCCCACCGCGAGTCATGATTTATGAGATGTTTTTTTTTACCTCAGTGTGTCTGAATTAGACCAACAGCTACTGATTTGTGGTCAGCTTAAACACGGTAAGCTTTGAAATACACAGTGTCTTGCTTTACGTGTTTTTGGACTTAATTTAGGAAGAATTTCATTTGGATAGCACTTCCACATTGCATGAATATATGATGCCTTATGTGCCACTATAGTAGATAGAGTATAGAGATGGGCAATTATTCCTGATTTGGTCTTGGAGAATTATGAGCAATGATTCAGTTGATAATATGACATCTACCTTTTAATCGCAGACTAATCTTGGCAAACATAACATGATTTATTCCCCTTCCACCAGAGGGCACAGTTCTGCTAATTACACGTGCTCTGAAACACACTTATGTCAGCTGAGCTAAATCTCACAGGATCCAATATAAATGTGATAATTCGCCATGAATCCATAAACACATGTATCCGTCCGTCAAAATCATTAGCTCAAAGAAATCCAATCTATGGGAAGAGCAGGAAGGGGAAAGAAAGGGTTCTTCGTTCACTCCAGGAAATTTACATGAGGTCATTCAGCAGCAATAGAAACCAGTTTTATTATATTCTGTAACGATGACAATTTCTATCGAGAGATTTTTTATGATAAGGCTTTTGACTGATGGATGTGAACTATGGTGCTGTTTAATTATATTCATACACAATATAAGGTCCTTCAAAGATTACCATGGCATTACCACAATTTTTTTCATTGTATATTTTCATGGAAATATTTTCATCTTACGGTTACCATATTCAAAAAAGTACTAAGCTTATAAAAATGTGCCGAAGCTACTGTGGCACTGCCATGTTTTTGGACATGTAATGTGCTTTTTTTTCTTGGAGTAGCCTACCATGAATTTCAGTACCATGCTATAACCTACAGTATATCAAAGTGCCATGGCACTTATAGTTGTAAGAGTCAAATCAAGAGTCAAGTAAAGTCTTTAAAGTGTATTTTATAATAACTCAGAGAATACCATGGTATTGTTATTGTCATGTTTTATTTTATTTTATAAACATACCATAGTAAAGATAAACACTTCTATTTTGAGATTTTATGATAAGGCGTTGATAAAACATATTGACCAAAGTGACTTCCACTAACTTGATTGTTGAATCTTAAAGGGTTAGTTCACCCAAAAATGAAAATGCTGTCATTAATTACTCACACTCATGCTGTTCCACACCTTTAAGACCTTCATTCATCTGCAGACCACAAATTAAGATATTTTTTGCTAAAACCAAAAGTGTGAGGCCTCCATCTCCAGCAAGAAAATTAACTTTCAATGCCCAGAAAGCTACTAAAGACATATTTAAAACAGTTCATGTGAGTACAGTGGTTCAACCTTACTCAGTAATAAAAAAAAAAAAATAGCGACTTTATTCGACAATATCTAATGATGGGAGATTTCAAAACACTGCTTCATGAAGCTTCAAAGCTTTATGAATCTTTTGTTTCGAATCAGTGGTTCGGATCACGTATCAAACTGCCAAAGTCACGTGAACTATTGAAGTTTCGAAACACTTATGATGTAACGAAGCCTCGTTTACTGAAATCATGTGATTTTGCTGCTCTGAACCACTGATTCGAAACAAAAGATTCGTAAAGCTTCAAAGCTTCATGAAGCAGTGTTTTGAAATCGCCAATCACTAGATATTGTTGAATTAAGCCGTTATTTTGTTTTTTTTTTAGCTCATAAAAAGTATTCTCGTCGCTTCATAACATTAAGGTTGAACCATTGTAGTCACATGAACTGTTTTAATTACGTCTTTAGTTGCTTTCTGGACATTGAAAGTGTTAATTATCTTGCTGTCAATGCAGGCCTCACTGAGCCATCAGACTTTATCAAAAATATCTTAATTTGTGTCCTGAAGATTAATGAAGGTCTTACAGGTGTGGAACAACATGAGGGTGAGTAATTACTGACAATTTTCTTTTTTAGGTGAACTAACCCTTTAACAATGGTGCTGTTTAATTGCCATATTCACACACTATGGTATTTAAATGGCTCTATAAGGGCATACCATGGTATTACTTTGATTTGTAAGTTGTATTTTTTTTTCATGTATTCAAATATTACTGTGCAGATGTTCGGTTACCATATTAAAAAAATATCCACTCACAAAAAACGGCAGACGGTACCATGTTACTGCCATTTGTACTGTGGTGTACTTGGAAGTACTTTGGAGTACTATATAATTTCAGTACCATGGTACCACAATCTTCATTTTTCATGTTAGTGCAACAGTACAAAAATATATAATTATAATAAATGCTGGTTTGTTTCAACCCATGGTTAGAACCACTGGCTTATTTTTATTTATTTATTTTTTAATTACATATTTTAAACCCAACGATTGAATTTGTTCACATTTGATCCAGATCCAAACATGCATTTTTAGAGTGTACCATAGTTATCTATTGTAAACACCAAAGCCCTTTTACAGAGCTTTACCCAGCACACATCAGTAACTGCAGAGTGAATGACCGTCAGTGACCACTAGATGGTGCTGTGTGAAGAGTTTTAGTGATGATGGTGGGGGAGGTGTGTGTGTGTGTGTGTGTGTGTGTGTGTGTGTGTGTGTGTGTGTGTGTGTGTGTGTGTGTGTGTGTGTGTGTGTGTGTGTGTGTGTTCCTGTAAACCTGCAGTGTTCACACATTCTACCCTTATATATCCGAGCTTGGGAATCTCCTACAGCTTTATGTTTCCGCGTTACCCAAGTCTGCTTTAACTACCACCACAAGGACTCTTATGATTTCTCTGTGCAACCGAAGACTCCTCATGGCCAAACAAAGATAATGGCTTGCCCGCTCGTAATGCGTGTGTGTGTGTGTGCGTGCTATATCTGCAGTAAAATGACAGGATGTGTACTGCTGTAGGGCTCTCCGAAGGGATGGGGCTGGAATGAGACAGAACAATGCGGGGGGCAGTGAAACCCATCAGCTAGAATAGAATGAGACCTCCACCCTTCTTTCATCCCTCCCTCCCTCCCTCCCTCCCTCTCTCTCGCCTGCCTGCACCTCTTCCTTCCTCTCCTGCTCCGTATTTCACACCCCTCCATCCCAAACAATCAAACGGCTGGCTAGGGCCTCTGCTCTGGGACCGCATGAGGAAATCCATAACAATGTCATAAGTACAGATGCCAAAAAAGAGAGAATTTATCCTGTTTTATGTGACTGCAACGCTCGCATTTATTACGCCGACTCTGGCCCTGCCATGGCAGAAAGACGGATGGCTGTTTGACTGCTCGACATGTTTGCTTTGAAAATAAATCCACCCTGTAGAGTATCTGATCAGTGTGATATAATCGAGGTCTGTAGGCTGGTGACAGCAGGTAATGTTTACGGCACAGGTTGTGTTATTAATGAAGGAGCTCTGTCCCTGCGGCGGGTCTAATTCACCAGTGTGTAATCTGCAGCGATTATTAGCCTAACCTTTTGCGCACCGTGAAGATCCGAATAAAGGCACGGACACACATGGTGGTGGTGTTAGCGGGGGTGTTGTGTGCGTATCTAGTGGGGGTTTAGGGTTGTTCTGAATGCTGGTGAACTACACCTCTGCAGAAAGCATTGTCCTGTCTAGACGGATCTCTGCCTCATTCTCTGCTGGTCTTTTACAGCCCTGGTTTTACAGCCCGACATAAACAGACCCACAGGCAGCCAGTCCCACACTACTTGTGTGAGCTTGTGTGTGTGTTTCTCAGTGTCCGTTTGTGTGTACGCGTCTGTTTGTGAGGGCTTATTGTATATTTTCTGTATATGTCTTTGTTTTCTAGAGCATGGTGCTGGCAACTCCAAGGTCATGGGTTTGATTCCCAGCTTCAATAGAAGACTTGTTGAAAAAGACTGCAAAAAAATAATCTGTTCAAAAGGGTTTGTTAATCAAACAATAAAACAGCTTTCTGTTTCAGAAACTCATACACTGTAAAACCCAATAAGTTATCAAACCATTTGAGTACTGTAAACTCATATACATTAAGTTGAAGTCACTTATATTTTAGTATTGGATTAGTCAATCATTAGAGTAAACTCAACTTAAAGATTTTAATTTTACTCCACTCATTCAGTTTGAATTCAGGTAGCAAATCTAAGTCTTAACAACCATATAGGTACTTAAACGGTTTGAGGAAACCGATTGCCTTAAATGGTTTAAGTTCATCAAACTCAAAGTAATAAAGTTACATAAGAACAAGCAAAAACTAACATTGGTACAAAGCAATTTTGACAGAACAGGAGATTCATGTATTATTGTTTATGTATTTATTTGATTAGCTTTTAGTTATGAAAGCTATAAAAGCATAACCTACGCTACACTGTTAGCGCGGATAAGTTGAATTTACTTAAAAAATTTGAGGAAACTGGTTGCCCTAAAAAAAATTTTAAGTAATGTGAACTTAAAAATTCAAGTTCATTTAACTTAAAATGTTTTGTAATATTAATTACTTTTTAGCTATTACACATAGTATATTTAAGTTCAATGTACTAAGCAAGTTAATTTATAGCAACTTCTATTTTACTACAAAATTAAGAAAAAAATCAAATAAAAGGTACATTCATTCAATTTTATGTTTTATTTTAATTCAATTCCAAATACAACAACATTTCATGTCCTGAAAACATTTCCTTATAAAATGTGAAAAGGTTTACACGCCCAACAACAGCTCCTCGTGTGAAAAAGAAACAAACGATGAAATAACGCGCGCCGAACTCGCCGATCAGGGGTTCATGCACAGTGATTCACCGCACGCGAGAGAAAACACTAGCTAACCTTAGAAAACAGTTCCGTCGTTTAAACTTTAACAAACGATTTTCACTGCTCACAAACAGTCTCTCAGGGGGGGAAATGATAAAAAGTCAAATGTTTGGAAAAAAAAGTCTGTAGAACTTGCCAAAACAAATGTTCCAACTTCTCATCAACAGCTCCTTGAATTCACACACACCACGACAAAATACCTGCCGTAAACCAATGTGTAAGAGGCGTGGTCAGGAGAAAAACTTAATAATTTAAGTGCATTTAACTTAAATTTATTAACACATTCAAATTACATCCACAAATTAGTAGAATATACTTATATTTTATAAGTAATGCAATCAAACTTAAATATTTTAAGTATTATGTAATTATATAGTTTAAGTAAATATAAAATTCGGGCTAAGAGTGTATACAAATGTAATTTCTCAGAAAATATTATGTAAAATAAATTATAAACCATATAATAAGTTCAAATTTCTTTTTAATATGTTGTGGTCAGCCATTGGCATATACTAGATTAAATACATTTCTGTAACTTAAATCATTAAAGTTTAAAATAGCATATTATTTCTATGAACTTATTTGGATTAAGTTCTGCTTAATGTTTTTGAGTTCACATAACAAATATTTGTTAAGTTGGATTAACTTTTTTTTTTAATTTTAAGTAAAATTAACTTTTAGTGATTTAGGTTTTACAATGTACAATCTGAAAATTGCAAGTCCCCATCCGTTTCTTCTGAGATGCAATCACAGGGCAGGATGAAGTGATCTGAGCTGCTTCTTGTCTATTTGAGAGTATGATTTAGTGATGTGAGGTCATTAGGAAACCCCAGTGCGGACTCGGATTGTTTCATTTGGCTGTAGTTTGCGGCTTGGGAGTTTTCACTGTGAGATTTGGCCTCTCTGGACAGGCACTTCCTGCTCTGGGACCTTCTTCAGTTTACTACTTCCTTCTTGTGCAGACAGGCGGACCAATGGGGTGTCAGTTCACCGTCAGATCTCTGTATATATTTGTCAGGCTGTTGAATAAGGGTGCTGATGTCTCAGGCTGGGCCACACAGTTAGACTCGAGCTACTCGGTCTTAAGGCTTGTTCACACAAGAACGATAACCATGTTGATAACTATATTAGCGTCCGCAGGAGTGGACGATATTGTTCTGTTTATTCTAAGCACATGCTGCAGTTTTGTCATCTGCCACTTTAAATGCTCCAGCTCTGTGAAGCAGGATGGATTTTGATTGGCTGTCAATGTTTTTTATCATTCATGAGTTGGAAAAACATCAGGGGATTCCAACAATATTGTTTCTGTGTGCCGTTATCGTTCTAGGTTTGCTGTGGACTCTGCTATTCTTTAATATTTAGAATTATCTTTATCGTTATCATCCTTGGTATGTCAGACGAGTAGAAGTAACACTGATCTTGAGACGTGCTGTACACCAGTTCGTCTTCGAAAAATAAAATCATTAATATCTCAATAGTTTCTCACATATATTGTAAGACCAAATTATGATTTTCTGAAGACTCTCAAATGTTTCTCCTGAGAAAAAGACCCTGCAAGATCAAGTGTCTATCTGCTAGTTTCAAAAAACAGATCTTAATAAAGTTTCTTAAAGGGTTAGTTCACCCCAGAATAAAATTTCTGTCATTAATTACTCACCCTCATCTCATTCCAAGACCTTCATTCATCTTCAGAACACAAAATAAGATATTTTTGATGAAATCCTAGAGGTATATGGACAGCAATATAATCACCACTTTCAAGGTCCAGAAAGGTACTAAAGACATCATTAAAATAGTCGACGTGACTGCAGTGGTCCAACCTTAAAGGAACACTCCACTTTTTTTGAAAATAGGCTCATTTTCCAACTCCCCTAGAGTTAAACAGTTGAGTTTTACCGTTTTCGAATCCATTCAGCCGATCTCCGGTTCTGGCGGTACCACTTTTAGCATAGCTTAGCATATTTCATTGAATCTGATTAGACCGTTAGCATCGCGCTTAAAAATGACCAAAGAGTTTCAATATTTTTCCTATTTAAAACTTGACTCTTCTGTAGTTAAATCGTGTACTAAGACCGACGGAAAATAAAAAGTTGTGATTTTCTAGGCTGATATGGCTAGGAACTATACTCTCATTCAGGCGTAATAATCAAGGAACTTTGCTGCCGTATCATGGCTGCAGCAGTGCAGCAGTGTTCCTTTAATGTTATGAAGAGACGGAAATACTTTTTGTGCTCAAAAACAAAACAAAAATAACAACTTTAACAATATCTTCTCTTCTGTGTCATTCTCATACGTTGTTTACGTCCAGCACTTCCAGATTCTCCGTCAGAATGCTGACTCATTATTGGCCGATGTAATTTTCCCATGTCGGTTGTTTGATTTTTTAATCCTGTTAATACTTCCCCCTTAAAAACATACTGACTCCGCCTCGTCCAGTCAGTGGCATGAAAGCAACACACAGGCGAACGCCGAGTCAACACACAGAGACGACGCGCGAGCAGTGAGCCTTGCGTCTTCACTAAACTTTGTTAATTGTATGTGTTTTTCGGTTTGCCAGTTTAGACATTCAAGCGATTTTAGATGATCAGATGTGTATTATTATTTCACAGCTTAATTGTGGCACAAACAACGTGAAGACAACGTCAAAACGTGAAGATCGCGCGCACAGAGAGGAATGCAGAAACTAGTTGTCAGCGCTGTCCTGTGATTTATCACTAAAGTAGCTTAGAAACTCAAAACTTATTATAGCATATATTTTTCTACTTTTGAAGGAACTATTTACAACCCACAGCTTCACAATTAATAGAGAGACGGTATGACTAGTTGACACGCAATCGCTCTCATTACATACTGGCACTGTGCTACTTTTTCCTTATCTGATTTACAACGAGCAGAAATCTGTAAGAAATGTTACGAACCATAGATAAAATAACTGCTGATAGTAAGATGTTATGTCAGATCACTCTTTCAATAGGAAAGAATATCCTTTAAAAAATTACCGTGATTTTAACAGTAAAAGAAAAAACTGTTAATTGGTTTACAGAAAGTTTCTGTACTATATACGGTGAATAACTGTAATAGATCTAACGGTACATTTAATGTAATTTTACAGTAAAATACCGTTAAATTCACAGTTTTTGAAAGTGAAAAATAACAATTCATTGTAAAATTTAAAGTGAAAACCGTAAGTTGACATTCCCACAATTCCCTGTGTGACACTTCACATTTGATATATTTTTGTTGAAATAAATCTGTTTCTTCTTAGTTTTTCTCATTTTTTTCTAATCAGTTATGTACATTAGGGTTTTATGTTACATCTAAGTTGATGTTTATTGCATTTTTAAAATGTCATGCATGTTACCATGATGGTGTTTAGTGTGTGTGTGAATGACACTGTGTGCGCCTTCTATATGTTAGTATTGTCCTCCTCAGCTTGTGGAAAAGCTGCTTGTGATGAACTTTGATTCATCATGTGACTCTCATCACCACTGTGTTTGGTGACTGTTAGTGTATTATAAAGATACAAAACAGATATTAGTACTTCATTAGGTTGGTAAATTAACATTATATCAGTTAATGAAACGTTATTTTACCGTAAATTTTACTGGAATTTTTTTTCAGTGTATTGAAATCCAATGTTAAATATACATATTTAAAATGTAAAATTCACATGTAACTCCATAAGTATGTTTACGGTTTGATGTCATTTTTACAGTTTTGTTCTGGTAACCACAGCTGCCGGTATTTTTCCGTAGAAACAACGGGATTTTTTTTTACAGTGTAGTCAATCATATTTACAATACAAACCTTGTCAGTGAATTATGAGGGCAAAAAAAAAACCCAAACAGAAACAAAATAATTGCTCATTAATCGTAATCGAGGTAAAATGTTCAATTAATCGAGGTTTCGATTTTAGGTCATAATCGTCCAGCCCTAGTTCAGTGACAAAATCTTGTGACCAATTTAAACCCGATATTGAAAAAGTGGTTCTTGGCTCCTAATCATATGGGAACCACTTAAATATAAAGAGATAAAGAACCACTTTATCTTTAAAGGTGCCCTAGAATTAAAAAATTAATTTACCTCGGCATTGTTGAATAACAAGAGTTCAGTACATCAAAATAACATACAGTGAGTCTCAAACTCCATTGTTTCCTCCTTATATAAATCTCATTTGTTTAAACGACCTCCGAAGAACATGCGAATCTCAACATAACACAGACTGTTACATAACAGTCGAGATCATTAATATGTATGACCCCAATATTTGCATATGCCAGCTCATGATCAAGAATCAAGACATTAGACAAGGCAGTATTAACGTCTGTAGCTGTGCACAACTGAATCATCAGATTTTATGCAGGTAAGCAAGCAAGGACAACAGCGAAAAATGGCAGATGGAGCAATAATAACTGACATGATCCATGATATCATGATATTTTTAGTGATATTTGTAAACTGTCTTTCTAAATGTTTTGTTAGCATGTTGCTAATGTACTGTTAAATGTGGTTAAAGTTACCATCGTTTCTTACTGTATTCACGGAGACAAGCGCCGTCACTATTTTCATTTTTAAACACTTGCAGTCTGTATAATTCATAAACACAACTTCATTCTTTATAAATCTCTCCAACAGTGTGTAATGTTAGCTTTAGCCACGGAGCACCATCAAACTCATTCAGAATCAAATGTAAACATCCAAATAAATACCATACTTAAGCGATTAGACATGCTGCATGACGAACACTTTGTAAAGATCCATTTTGAGGGTTATATTAGCTGTGTGAACTTTGTTTATGCTGTTCAAGGCAAGCGTGAGCTCCGGGGGTGGGGAGCACGAGATTTAAAGGGGCCGCACAGCATGAATCGGCGCATATTTAATGATGCCCCAAAATAGGCAGTTAAAAAAATTAATAAAAAAAAAATCTATGGGGTATTTTGAGCTGAAACTTCACAGACACATTCAGGGGACACCTTAGACTTATATTACATCTTGTAAAAATAAGTTCGATGGCACCTTTAAAGGTGCTCGACAGCACCTTTTGTCAAATAGTGCTATGTAGAACCCATAAGAGGTGCCATATCACATTTTATTTCTTCAACAAAAATGGTGCTAAACAGCACCAACAGTGGTTCTTTGGCTTGTAAAGAACCTTTTAAAGGTTCTTAACAGGTTCTCTGTATGGCAGTGGTGCTATATAGCACCTTAACCACCCCAAAGAACCACTGAAGAACCATACAGGGGCTTAACAGGTTCTGTATACAGTAGCGCTGCTATATAGCACCTCAGTCATCCCAAAGAACCGGTGAAGAACCACTGAAGCACCAAGATTTGGTGCTATACAGCACTTAAAGTGGTTCCCCTATGAATACGAGCCAAAGAACCACTTTTAGTACTATATAGCACAATTGTTTTAGAGTGTATGCATTGCATGGATTCCTATTCTAATTGCCAATTTTTTCCTGCAAAAATTTGCAAACAGTAAATGTCACCCCGTATGGTTCTGCCACAGCACCTTTGTTTACTTGAATGCAACATATTTAAGACTCCATTAAGTTTTCTGAGCTGCCTGTGAGCAATAACATTCTCCTCTGGGCTCTGTTACAGTAACTGGATTGTGTTCACGGTGTAATACAAAGTAAAAAAGTGGCTGTCTTTTCAACAGTCATTTCAGTGGTTTTCTAGAGATAGATGGCAGTCAGCAGCACAGTGTGACAGCATGAGAAAACTGAGAACAGGAAGCCAGATATGATGATGAAGGGAGCTCACACTTTTACAGGTGGAGAAAGAGAGACGGAGGTGAAGTTCTGGAGGAAACAGCTGTCGGCCGAATGCCTCAGGAAATGCAGTGACACATCGTGCTGTTTAAACCCACACTTTGCTCTCGAAGTAGATATGTGTGCATGATGAAACTCCATTCCCAACAGTACTTTATTCACATCATTAATTGAACATGTCTGTCATCCATTTGTGTTTGAGTCATGTGAGCAGTCAGTGACCGTCCATCCTGTTGCAGTTCATCATGTGCTGTGTGTGTGGTCCAGTCATGACCTGTGTGTGGTTTCACGCGTTTGGGAGTTCTGTGCCTCTATCTGTCCATCTGTGTGTGTTTGTTGCCCGATCCAGTTCCTGAATTCACAGGCTGAGAGAGTAAAGTGGGTTGTGTCCAATTTCTCTGCCAGTGCAAATTCTAAAGCTGGCGTGAGAGGTCAGATTAATCAACACACACTCACTCACTCACATATATGTTTCACACCTTCGCTGCGGGGCCACCAGCAGTCAGATATATAAAGTGTTAGATGCTGGTGTTTGATTTGTCCAATATCCACTCAATAACCCAGAAAATGCGTCTGTGTTAAGCATGGAATACTAGCTCACTGTTTACTGTGCAGTATACTCTGCCAGTCCAGCTGTTTTTAGAAAAAAACATTTGGCTATTTTGAATTTCCAATCCAATTTTACTGCAGTTCATTCAAATAACGAGTAAAAACATCACGGCTGACATCTCTTCTGGCCAATTCAATTTGAGTGCATTGCATTGTGGGATACAATAGTATTCAGAGCAGGATGTTCTTGCGTATCCACCCCATTTTTTAATGTAAGAGAGGGTGCGTCCATTTTTAAGTTGAATGTGCAGGGCTTCTGGTGTCATTCGCATCAGGTTATTTTAACATGATTAAAAACAGCTGTACAAACTGGTATTTGTTATCATACTATTTTCAGTTATTATCGTAATCACAAAAACACTTGTAGCGCAAATAGTGTTACCATTTACTGAACTTTGCTATTCTTCCAGTTATTTCCCTAAATCAGCTAATGAGTCATAAGTCTCACACGAAATTGCTTACTTCCACATTGAAAAAAATAATGTGGTAATATGCTAATATAGTAATATAGTATAGTAATATAGCATGCTAATATTGTACGGTTTGGTAGCATGCTAAAGCAAACCGGTGCAGTCTTCATTTTGGATTATGCCACTTCAGAAGTGCTTCTGTGCCACATTTTCAGTGTGAAATTGGCATTAGAAGGAGGACCCTTACGGAAAAGAAGAATAGCCTATAAAGTTAATTTTATTAAGTATACTTAAGTTAGCCTGACTACGTCAGACTTCCTACTTCCGCTCAATTTCATTTCGCTTCTGTACTCAGTCTGATACAGCGTCAGAGCTTTCTGTTTGCCACCGGTCTGGAAACAGCCGGGCCAATCAACGAACAGAGGGCGGGCTGAGAGCCGTGACGTAGATGCTAAGCGCCGAGTTTTACATTGTAGGTTAGAGAAATTGAAAACCGAAACGACCGCGGAAATGGGAAACGAGACACGGGATGCAATTCGCTCTGTTATGGAGAACATTCAACTCTTTTTCAAACTGAAGCCAGAACAAGAAGAGTGTTTGATAAACATTTGTTTTATCATGTGTTTACAACAGGTTTACAGTGGAAGTTCAATCATAGATTTGAGTTCGATGCATGATGTCTGTGCTTCGATGCGGCTGTACAGGCGCATAACATACGTCATAACTAAACGTATCTGATTGGCTTACGGGTAACCAATGATTTTAAACTTCAGACAAGTGCCCCCTGGCGAGAGAGAAAACACTTCTCTATTATGCCATTCCAGACTCTGTCTACGAAGCAAAGTGAAGTAGCAGAGTCTGGTATTACCAGGCTATACTTAAGTAATGTTAAAGTATATTTTAAGTATACTTTTATGAGGTAAGTATACTAGTATCAATGTACTAGTAGTAAACTTACAAGTGCACTATTTCAATAGTGCTTGGGACTAAATCGGCCCACATTTTAATATATAAAAGTATATGTTTAAGTGTAATATAAGTGTAACAGTAGTAAACTTTAAGTGCATTAACTAGTTCATAATTACATTTCTCATTTGTATTCATCTGTAATACAAGTGAACTTATAAGTATACTAGTAGTTTACTATTTTAATACTTGCAGTACATTTTCAGTTTATGAAAGCACACTTTGAGATGTACTCTCAGTAAACTAGTAGTCTTATACTGCAGGTATACTTGTAAGTATTCTTTAAGTGAATGTAACATCACACAACATAGTTTACTATTTATATATTATTTTTGCACTTTAAGTATACTACTATGTTCCTATTTAGGTATTAGAATTTTATACTTGAAATACCTTTAACTCTTTCCATTTTAAAAACATTTTATTCTCGCTTCATGCATCATTTTTATCAACACTTGAATGTGGTAGGTTTCATTAAAAAACATTTTAAACAAAAAGCTGAGAAAATCGTATTTTTGTCAAAGAATTCGTCCGGATGATCAAAACACAGATGGAGTAGATCGAGTTCATCAACATTCCCAAAGCTTCACAGTCGTTTCCTCCTCATAGGTCTACATTTCATTCAGTAAAGTCAGGCAGGTTTGATTATTTGCGATTTAAAGGTGCTCTAGAATGTTCTTTCACAAGATGTAATATAAGTCTAAGATGTCCCCTGAATGTGTCTGTGAAGTTTCAGCTCAAAATACCCCATAGATTTGTTTTTTATTCATTTTTTTTTAACTGCCTATTTTGGGGCATCATTAACTATGCACCGATTCAGGCTGCGGCCCCTTTAAATCTCTCACTCCCTGACTGCAAGTGTTTAAAAATGAAAATAGCGACGACTCTTGTCTCCGCGAATACAGTAATAAACGATAATAACTTTAACCACATTTAACAGTACATTAGCAACATGCTAACGAAACATTTAGAAAGACAATTTACAAATATAACTAAAAATATCATGATATCATGGATCATGTCAGTTATTATCGCTCCATCTGCCATTTTTCGCTATTATCCTTGCTTGCTTACCTAGTCTGATGATTCAGCTGTGCACAGATCCAGACGTTAATACTGGCTGCCCTTGTCTAATGCCTTGAACATGAGCTGGCATATGCAAATATTGGGGGCGTACATATTAATGATCCTGACTGTTACGTAACAGTCTGTGTTATGTTGAGATTCGCCTGTTCTCTTGAGGTCTTTTAAACAAATGAGATTTATATAAGAAGGAGGAAACAATGGTGTTTAAAACTCAATGTATGTCACTTCCATGTACTGAACTCTTCTTATTCAACTATGCCAAGATAATTTCAATTTTTGACCTTTAATGTTTGATGATCACGTTGTTTTACATTTGCGTGCACAGTCTTATATCATTTGTTTCTGCCTCTTTTTCGTCTGTGTTTTGATCCAGAGATTCTGTACAAGAAGATGCATAATAGCGCCCCCTACTGTATAACAGTGAAAACATGGATAACCAGAAAATTGAATAAATGGCGGTGAAAGAGTCTAGATTTTAATTAAATTACATTACCAGTGAAATAGCCTACACAAAAAATTCAGATACTCAGAATTAGGAACATATCTGTTTTTTGTTTGTTTGTTTGTTTGTTAAATCAATATTTTCAAACAATGTAAGTTTATAAGACAATATCTAAAACTATGTGAAAAAATAGGCTACTCAATCAAAAGATTAAACACAACTACAAGCCAATGGACTATATGCACGGGTCACTTCCTGGTTGTCGTTAAGCCAGCTCGGGCACTTCCGGTGAACTGTTAGCTGTTCATTCTGTAGTCGTTGTACATCGACACAAAACCATCTATGGTTGACTTTTAATGTTGTATTTATATTTTAATGCAGTTATTACATTTACCTAATTTGCCAATAAACCAGTTTTATTGATTGCAATAAAGACGAAGCTATTGGGACTGTTTAAAAATGCCGTGTCTGTAATTAGAGACACACACACACACACACACACACACACATTTTTTCCCCAGGACTTTAAATGTTATTTTTAATGCGATGACCACAAACACAATTTGTTCATCCTTCTGAGATTGTCCCCATTGTAAAACCGAACGTTTAAAAATGTAGGAAATTTAACATTTGATAAAAACACTTATTTAACACTAGAAGTCCCAGAGAGCAGCCATTTGGCTTTTCTACCTATAAAACCCGCATGACAGCCGATGGGCTGGATGTCTTTAGGCTAATATCCTTAATCAGCTGTGAACAGTTGCTTTTGTTATGTAAACAATGTGGGGCCATGCTGAGCCACTTCAAGGAAACTTGTGTTTCACTTTGCCATCTTAGGGAGAAATCAACACACATGTTTTTTTTCCCTTTGTTGCTGAGATCTATTGATAAAAATAGTACAAAATAAAATAAAGAAACCAACCATTTGTACACATATTTACAAATAATATTAAAAAGTGAGTGAGTACATTCCAGCAATCACTCACAATCCTGGCACTGCCTGGCAATATATTATAAATACATTTTGTATATATTCATTATATATTAATCTTATATTTGAAATACATCATAAGTCCATTTTTAAAAGTGTTTGAAAGATGGGTTCAAGTGTACTACAAGTGGTAACTAAATACATTTTTCTATACAGAGATGTTAAAAGCACATTTTAGTTCAAATTCATGGTGTCTCAAAATAGCACAGTTGAGTACACTTAGATGTTCTTAAGATTATCTTAAGAAGTACTAAAGAAGAGCTTTTAGTATATTAAGTACAAAATAAGTGCACAGAAATAGAGCACTGGACATTATGGAAGTGTAAAAGTGTACTAAAATAAAGTGTATTTAACTGCACTTTTTTTTCACCTGGGTAGACACTCCAACACTTTCCGTTTGCAATAAGATTATTTTTATTACCACACTGGCAGATATTGATCATTTTACTTAAGTAAAATGCACTTAATTTAGATCCCCCCAGGAAACAAGACTAAATATCATATATAATTTTCTCATATAGAAAATCCATCTTGATTTAAGATTTTTTTTTTTTAATTTACTTGAAATAGGATAAAAAATACTTAGTATGAAAAGCATTTTTGCAGTGTGAATGAGTGAGTTAACTTTTTAAACATCACTTGCACTCCCTCATTTCAGGGTTAACATACTCAGAGTTTTCACTTAACCTCCTTTCTGAAACCGGCCCATGGTCAATCAAGTTCTCTGCTTTTTCCACACATACAAACAAGCCACCAGCAACCATTCACACACACACCCCCAACCCCCCTGCAGATTGCTCAGGTAATGACCATATTTACACATGAATTGATGCTAATGATAGCCAAAAGACTAGCCAGTTAGCATCCACTTGGCTAAAGGAGGGTTACAAATCTCTGGGACTTCTAGTGTTAAAAATAAAAAAGACAGTAATTACCACTTTAACCAGCAGGTGGCGGCAAAGTAGTATTTATTTGCGCACATATCAGCCATTTCCTCTAAACGTTTTTCACTTCGTTTTTGACTAAATATTAAACATTATAAAATAACTAGGTTTAAAATACATTTTGTCAATGTGAAGTATGAAATACTCACAAAATCTTATGAAAAACAATAACTTTTATTGTGAATTAATTACACAGAAAGAGAGCACCGCGCTCTCCCTTTGTAATCACAGCAGATGTCAGTCAGAGCAGCGCAAGATCAATGATTTCAGCACACTTGTGAAAACACACATTTTATTCAATTAATCTAACTAAAGTGCACAATAAATATTTAATTTTTGAAGCTTTTTTTCACATAAAAGTGTGAAAACTAATGGTCGAATTGAATTTAGCCGAGGAGGAACATTGAGGTATGTCTTTATTTATTTATTTTCGAAGCTGTCTTACGTTTGAATAACTAAATTAATGCTATGCCTGACTATTTAAGTGACTATATTCTGATTATAAACTAAGTATTACACTACTGATGCTCAACACACCAGCAAATGACTCTCACCGGAAGTTTTCGAGCTGGCTTATATTAATGCGGAAGTTCTAAAGAACGCTCCGTGCATATAGTCCATTATACATAGAATACCTCATTATACTTTAAAATATATCTCGTCCAAATATAGTCAACTTAGACTTTTCTGTCAGTATAAGTCAAGTATACTTAAGTGCAATTTTTCAGTACATTTTTGTGAGGTACATAAAGTATATTTCTGAGAAGTACATAAAAAATAGACAAAGTATACTTATTTTTAGTTTAAAAGAAGTATACTAAAAGCACACTTGAATCAACTTTTTTTTTTTTCGTATGAGGAGAGAAGTGTCCTTAAAAGTTCTCCAGCATGTTGAGCAGGTGTTTAAACCCAGTGTGCAGGTGGATACGATCCAATATAATATGCCAACAAATCACACTGTTTGCCTCCTTTTAAAAAATGATTTCCCACTGAATGCGTGTTTAAGCAAAACCAAGGTCTTAAAAACCATTACCGTTTTGCAGTTTGTGTTCTTAAAGGAACAGTTCACCCTAAATCTGTCATCATTTACTCACCCTCACGTCGTTCCAAACCAATATGACGTACTTTCTTCTGTGAAATACAAAAGGTGAAGACTGACAGCTTCAGTTACTATTCACTTACTTTGTATGAAAGTGAACGTTGACTTGTGAATGGTGATTTGTGAATATAAACTATTTTTGATAAAGCTTGCCACAGAACACACAGAAATCCTGATCTCAGTGGTTTAGATAGAGCTGATCGGTGTGTGTGTCAGCTATAACGCTCACACTCCTCTCAGGTCAGGAGTTATGGAGCTCATGGGTCTAAAAACACACCCTGCCTGCCGTTCCGAAGCCCTATAAACATTAAAATCTGCTTGTTAAATTTTACTAAGTGCCGAAAGGTCCAGCAATGGATTCTCCTACTGTGATAGCCATTGAGATTCACCTAGAGTTCAATCCTTGAATCATAGTGGTGTGATATCTAATGATGAGAAGGTCATGGGTGGTCATTTTTGAGGATTAAATCTGCACACACACACACACACACACACACTGACTTGTATTTTTTGAATGTGAGCTAATGAAATTTTCTCTCCCCTCACACAAACTGTTTAGCATTTTTAATTCATCATTAAGGCATTATTTAGTGTGTTCATTAAGCCGTTTTCCCATGAGGCCAGTGTAGCTGATTTCACGTTTTGCCATTCCTGTTGTTCCCCACAGTGTATCCTGACCCACTCAAACACACTTCACTCTCTCCACTAGGGGGCAAAGTAACTCCAAAAATCTCCTCACTTTTTTTCAGCAAAGTGACAAAGATTACTCACTCAAAGACATTAATAAACTAATAATAATATTATAATTAATATATAGGAGTCTTTTGAATCTCTCTTAATCCATTGACTTTAAAATAAATAAATAAATCAAAAGCATGAGCACAGATACACAGAGCTTCTCTGTTCACATACATATAACATTTATTTTGTACTTTTATTTTGTTATATATTTGCTCAAATATGAATCATTAGACTTTGAAATATGCATATTGTGTGTATGTGATGTCACATGGTGAAAGTCTCTGGAAACAGGATTTGAGGATTATAAATAAAGCATCACAGATCCCTCATAAACATCAGCGCTGAGAGCTTCGGGATAAAGTGTTTCCTGTCAAACTGTGTGTGTGTGTGTGTGTGTGGGTGTGTGTGTGTGTGTGTGTGTGTGTGTGTGTGTGTGTGTGTGTGTGTGTGTGTGAGAAAGCATTGACCTGTTTGTCAAAATACTGTACACTGTTTTAACATTGACACAGTATAACTATAGATTGTTGAGGTTGTATTTGTGTAGGTTTTGTCATAAAAACACACAAACCTAATTGCATATACACTGACAAATCTTTCTTTCTCTTTCTTTCTTTCTTTCTTTCTTTCTTTCTTTCTTTCTTTCTTTCTTTCTTTCTTTCTTTCTTTCTTTCTTTCTTTCTTTCTTTCTTTCTTTCTCGCAGATGAAACAGACAGGCATGCACTGTCCTGCCTCAACCACAAAACAGACTTCAGGATATACTTGATTATTACAGTCACATGATTTACAATCACATGATCCAATTACTGAGCATTCATTGGTCAAGGATTTTTCCCCTTTCCCCCTTTTTTGTTTTATATTCAAGCAAGTCTTAACTTCTTTATTGTGAGTGTGTTTGAGAGAGAGAGTGTGTGTGATTGTGTGTCTGTGTTTTGTTGTGAGTGTATGTGAGAGAGTGCGTGCGTGCGTGCGTGTGTGTGAGTGTGTGTGTGTGTGTGTTTTGTTGTGAGTGTGTATGTGTGAGAGAGAGATTGTGAGTATGTGAGAGAGTGTGTGCGTGAGTGTGTGTGTGTGAGTGTTTGTGTGTGTGTGTGTGTGTGTGTTTTGTTGTGAGTGTGTATGTGTGAGAGAGATTGTGAGTGTATGTGAGAGAGTGTGTGCGTGTGTGTGTGAGTGTGTGTGTGAGTGTGTGTGTGTGTGTGTTTTGTTGTGAGTGTGTATGTGTGAGAGAGAGATTGTGAGTATATGTGAGAGAGTGTGTGCGTGAGTGTGTGTGTGTGAGTGTGTTTGTGTGTGTGTGTGTGTGTGTGAGTGTGTGTGTGTGTGTGTTTTGTTGTGAGTGTGTATGTGTGAGAGAGAGATTGTGAGTATATGTGAGAGAGTGTGTGCGTGAGTGTGTGTGTGTGAGTGTGTTTGTGTGTGTGTGTGTGTGTGTGAGTGTGTGTGTGTGTGTGTTTTGTTGTGAGTGTGTATGTGTGAGAGAGAGATTGTGAGTATATGTGAGAGAGTGTGTGCGTGAGTGTGTGTGTGTGAGTGTGTTTGTGTGTGTGTGTGTGTGTGTGAGTGTGTGTGTGTGTGTGTTTTGTTGTGAGTGTGTATGTGTGAGAGAGAGATTGTGAGTATATGTGAGAGAGTGTGTGCGTGAGTGTGTGTGTGTGAGTGTGTTTGTGTGTGTGTGTGTGTGTGTGAGTGTGTGTGTGTGTGTGTTTTGTTGTGAGTGTGTATGTGTGAGAGAGAGATTGTGAGTATATGTGAGAGAGTGTGTGCGTGAGTGTGTGTGTGTGAGTGTGTTTGTGTGTGTGTGTGTGTGTGTGTGTGTGTGTGTGTTTTGTTGTGAGTGTGTATGTGTGTGAGAGAGAGATTGTGAGTGTGTGTGAGAGTGTGTGAGATTATGTGTATGTGAGTGTGTGTGTGTCTGTTTTGTTGTGTGTATGTGTGAGAGAGAGTGTGTGTGTTTTGTGAGTGTGTGTTTTGTTGTGATGTTGTGTTATAATGTACGCTGCTGAGATTGCTGTTGACATCATTACTCAGGAGTCTCACTGTTCACATCAATCTTTCTGCTCACACACACACACACACACACACACACACACACACACACACACACACACACACACACACACACACACACACACACACACACACACACACTCCTCAGCTGAGGGAATTTTTCATCTTTGGGTTCAGGTGAGGGTCACATGCACTTACACAAAACGCCTTGTGTAATATGACACATCCGCTGCAGGTCCACTAATGCTTCAGGACCAGACTTTAAATCGGACATTAACTGCATCACAACACAGTATCACAAAATGATTACACAAATCCCCAAAATTACACACAAATATTAAAATAACCTTGATCAGCACAGGCTGAACTATATGCATATTGAAATATTTAATAGTTTTGCTATCCTAACTATACTATAACTATATTTTTAGTTGGATTTTATTATTTACATTAAGCATCCCCCCCCCCTCCCTTTGCTGACCAGCTTCCCATTTTTGGGAAGCGCTACACTAATGTACCTTTAAACGACTTTTCTTTCCCTGACTCCTGCAGTGTCTCAGATTACACCTCTAAGTGCACACGACTGAGGTGAAACCGTTTTATTTGAAACAAGCGTCCATTTGAGCTGAGCAGAGACTGTACGCTGGTAATGTCAGTCATCAGCATCTGACTGTCACGGGTGATTGAGTCGTTTTAAAGAGGAATATGCCCTGTGTGTCGGTCACTGAGCTGAGTGTCATCAGATACAGTAGCTGCAGGTCAGCGTCTCATCCCACTGTACTGTGGAGGACACACAGGCTAATTTTCATTGGAGACCGCCTCCCTAAAGCCTTGCCCCTGTGGAGTGTGTGTGGCGGCTGTTTGTGGAGAGATCATTAGCTCAGTGGCAGTAGCTGTCGCGTGTCTCCATCTACACTGTAACCTGTCCACATCACAGCAATCATTAACACTCACACTCACACTAAAACACACTGGACATGTCATGTAATATTGTACTGTGCCTTTTCACCCATTAGACATCAGAAACGACCATTTTCAATTTCAATTTTCAGTTGACGAATTTACATGATTTACACTTTTTACATGTTGATCCAAACACAGTATTTATTAGAAGGGTAAACACCGGCAAAAGGTCATAAACATGGTCAAACAGATACCAGGATAGGAACTCAGGCAGACGGAGTAAACCAAGCGATTGGGAAACAGGGCAAATCCAGAGAACAGGCAAAACCAGGGAACAGATAAACACCGGCATGCTTAGAAATGCAGTGTAGACACATACAAGACTTCGCAAAGAATAACAGAATGAACCAGGCTTATATAGGGTGAGCTAAACAGGCTAATGAGAGACAGCTGAAAACAATGAGTGCTGATGAGTCTGGGCAGAGGATTATGGGAAATGTAGTCCATGAAAGAGCAGCACTGATCTGGGGTGGAGTGCCCTCTGGTGGCTACCAAAAGCACTCCGACTGGTGATCGTGACACATTTTCAGAATCCTGGGCACCTTGTTATATCTTGTTTAGCATGGATTATGTAGATAGGTTTTGAGATATACTGTACATTTGTAAACCTTGAGTTTGCAACCATTATGCAACAAGTATGCAACCATTTTTTTTTAAAACTGCTTGTCCATTTGTAGAAAGTTTGCCATGTAAATCACTCTCATCACTGTTCGATTTATTAACTTTTCCCTGAGGTTTTGAAACCGAAATGTGCAGCGACATTTTAGTTTATGATTATTATGGTTTATGGTTGTCTGATCTTAAACAGCTTTACCATTAAATAATATGTTGTTTCACAATGCATATATATGACACGTTTGCAGTGGTAACCCTGCTCTGGAGCAGAAAATCCAGTGTAATATATATGAGCAATATCACACGAGTAGCCGTGCGATATGGCTGTATATCAGCACGCTGTGATTCGTCCGTAGCGTGCTGATATACAGCCATATCGCACGGCTGCGAGTGTGATATTGCGTTTATACAACAGTTCGACAGCACGAGACAAATAAGAACAACAACGGAGTGTCTTTAAAACCCTCTTTTGTGCAGCACTACTTCCTTCCGCCACAGATTCAAAACTCAAGTTGTCAGTTGAACCAAGCCTCCGTTACTTACTCTAAAACGTCACTTCAGAACTAGTAACGAAGGAACGTTGAGTCGCTTCATTGAAACACATTGAATTTTCTACAGTATTAGAGAGAGAGAGAGAGCGCGCGAGAGAGAGAGTAGGCTATTACCTGTGTCTGGTATATTGCATTACATTCATTCATCAAGTCGATGTCCATAATATTACATCCTTTATACAAGTCCGTTTGAATGTCCGCTGAGGTAAGCGATCTTTGTATTTGTCCTTTTTTCAGCTTTGGGAATTTTCCATCCATAACACCACAGCGCTAAAACAACTTCCTTTTGCAAAAGTTCCTTTCAATTTAAAAGTCTCTTGTGACTCACTGACTAATTCTCCTGTTAAGTGTTGCTGCCATCTAATGGCGTATTAATGTAATGTTCACTCAATCCATATTACTTAATGGACATATTTATAAAAAATAATATTTATTGAACAACATATAAGCACATTTGTACAGTTCAGTCAAACATAAAGCACTAGTTATTAAAAAAAAAATAGGTCACCATTTACGCTGGTATGTGGGTTTTACAAATATTTAACGAATGAAAAGGATTTTAAAGAGCTTGTGACAAAACCTCCTAACTCAATTGGATCCTCAAACTGTCAATCAAGCCTCATTTATCCGCCTCACCTCATGTATGAAGTGCGCACACAGTTTGGACATCTCCTGTGCAATGCAAAGGTAAATAAAGATCTGATGTTTGAAAAAAAAAAATTGTAAAGCGTTTTCTTTACTCAAAAAAACATATGTTTATAAAGTTTAATGTTTTACGTATTTGAAGCGGAGAAGAGTCTATGTCCCGTCTAGTTGTAGCCAATGTGCTATATATGATGCACTCGAGCTCGCATCTCAGAAAACGTCAAAACAAATTGTAAAATAGGCTGTTATTAAATATGAGTCACATATTTCAGGTCTAAACAACCACATTCTCGCCTAAAAAAACTATTAAAACTACAGTTCGTGGTACAAGAAGTAGTATTTGTAAAAATTACGGTTGATTTGATCTGCCGCCATGACGGTCACTTCAAGCGGAGTGATACAAATGGTGAAAAGGCAGTAGGAGTGCTGTTATCACTGAAATATTGCATGGCTATCAACCAATCAGATTCGAGAACCAGACAGAACTGTTGTATAAATATATATATATATATATATATATATATATATATATATATATATATATATATATATATATATATATATATATATATTCCCAAATTCAGTATCTCAGAAAATTAGAATATTACTTAAGACCAATACAAAGAAATGATTTTTAGAAATCTTGGCCAACTGAAAAGTATAAACATGAAAAGTATGAGCATGTACAGCACTCAATAATAGTTGGGGCTCCTTTTGCCTGAATTACTGCAGCAATGTGGCGTGGCATGGAGTCGATCAGTCTGTGGCACTGCTCAGGTGTTATGAGAGCCAGGTTGCTCTGATAGTGGCCTTCAGCTCTTCTGCATTGTTGGGTCTGGCATATCGCATCTTCCTCTTCACAATATATATATATATATATATATATATATATATATATATATATATATATATATATATTTCAATAAAAAAAATAATAAAAAAAAGTTAACCAAGGGTTAAAAAGAATCCAACAATTATTAATTTTCTATAGCCACTGTCAAATGATGAGTTTGTTTGTTGGATTGCCTTTCTATTATAGATTTCTTTCAGTGATGTTAACTGGACACTCTGAAAAGTTTGTCATCAGTATTTCATTCAGGGATTTACTCTATAGTTTGCTAAAACTGCCTCAACAGTTTTACTCAGCATCATAATTTATCCATATTTAGTATGAAGTTGAAGAAGCAGTACCTTCTGTGCTGGAAACAAATGATGAGACGTGTGTGTGTGTGTGTGTGTGTGTGTGTGTGTGGTCCTGGTAAACATTATGTTATGGGGACAAAATGTCCCCTCAAGGATAGTAATACTGATTTTTGACCTTGAGGGGACATTTTGGTCCCCATGAGGAAAACGGCTTATAAATCATACTAAGTGATGTTTTTTGAAAATGTAAAAATGCAGAAAGTTTTGTGTGATGGGTAGGGTTAGGGTTAGAGGGTTAGAATATACAATTTGTACAGTATAAAAATCATTATGTCTATAGAAAGTCCCCATAAAACGTGTGTGTGTGTGTGTGAGAGAGAGAGAGAGAGTGTTTTAGGAAGGGAGGATTTTCTGACCCTGCCATGAACTTGCTTAGCAGAGCAGAGGTCATCTGACAGGTCAAAGTTCAGGATTCATGCTGGCCTCAAATAGTGCTCAGATTTTAGTTGAGTACAAAAGGAGAAGACAAATTCAGAGTCAACATCAGAATGGCATCAGAACGCTGGATAACACACACACACACACACACACACACACACACACACACACACACACACACACACACACACACACACACACACACACACACAGAGCGTCACTACAGAGCATGCAGAATCAATGTGTTATTTAACTTTTGTGCCAAACAGTGTATTATTAGCATATTATTTCATAAAACTACATTACTATTTAATAACACACTTAATAGCTTATAACTGTTTAATAACACACTTTAATAAAACTTTAAAGAAGATTCCATAAGAGCCATAGATCTGAGATGTATTTGTTATAGTAAATCACTCCCAAAACGGATATGTTTTATAAAGATTACAATACAATATAGAATACAATATGAAATATAATACAAAACTTGGGAGTGAATGTGAAATATGGAAAAGACCGAGTGCAATTTAATATCACTATAACTATGAATATACTTTGTAAAAGAGAAATAATAAATCATAAATAGTCAAAAAAGTCTCTCCAGTTTCTCTGTCCAGTATACACAACAGTGAAAATGTGCAGTTGTTATTATAATGAGCTATAATAATTATTATAATGAGCTCCAGGGTGAATCATTCTGCATCGGCTTCATTTTCAATGGAAACCTAAAATGTCCTTTTGCATGGGACAGTTTATGCATAATATTAGAATTGTTGCAATATAGAGAGAGAAAATAAATATTAAAACAGGTTGGCCAGTGACCAAAAACTCTGCAAGCAAATATGATGCTTCTGATTATTTATAAAACATAATACAACGGAAATATAAAAACAAACAATCGGAAAAAATGCCCTATTGCTTGATATGATCATGGCTATTTAATAGCGCCTCTCCTGTAGGAATGTGTTTTAGTTAAGAACAAAGAAAGAAAGTGTTTTTGTGAAGAAATGTCACCAGCACTTTTCAACATAAGCCACAAACACACACTAGTTTTGATATTTAGATAATACTTTAACATTGGAGATCTTACATGCCTTATACAAGATTATATAACTTAAAGTCACCATGAAATCAATTTTTTTTTTTTTTTTTTTTTTTATGGAATATTGCAGTATTTATTATAAATGATTTATCTGTGTACATCATTTTTTTAATTCATGTTCCTCATAATCTTTAATCATAATAACTTCTCCTCCCTCTTGCAGTGACATCTCTTCTCTGATGATGAGGGCGGGGCAACCTGTCATTACATTTGTTCTTGTTCCAGAACCTGCTTAACTTGGATAATTGTCACAATAGGGAAGAAAAGACTGTCACAACTTCCGTTTCATGCTGACTTTAAAGTTGCCGTGATATCAAAATGGAATTTTTTTTTTTTTTTTTTTTTTTTTTTTTTAGCTTTTAGTATGAATATATTAGCCTTACTCTTATCTATAAGCTAGTGTAGATAAGCTCCAAAACAGTGACAAAATTGGTATTTAAAAGATATAAGCATTTAAAACTTAGTCTCTTACTTCCGCTAAAATGGATCAACGATTTTGATGACATCACACTGCACTTCAGCTTTCCATCAGATTTTCTATCCAATCAAATGCTCTCTAGAATCTAAAGTGTCCCGCCCCCTACATTATAAATTAAGCTGAAGCTGTGGCTGAAATCAGCCATGTTCACAAATTTACTAGTTTCTACATGGTGAATGGCACATAGTGCACTATATAGGGGATAGGGAGCGATTAAGACGATTAAGTGTAAATATGCTTTCCATTGCGGTGAATGATTCACGTTAGTTTCACGTGATCCGTGAATTCACACAGTCTGCTCCAGTCCAGAGACACGACAGCACAGAGCGGATCATATTGGAATTCACAGAATGCTCTATTTTAAAGCGATAAGGAAGAGACACTGTTAGAGATTAGAAGGAAACTGAGGCTTTACCAAGCTCAACGGCTCTGGCTGAGCTGTGCTATAAACGAAAAGCTATTGGCTATTTTAAAAAAAGGGGAGGAGCTGATCTTTATGTCCCGTCCTGTCTTCCTGTTTCAGTGGAAATTACGTCAACACATTGAATAACATTGTGCGTTCCAAGGCACTTCAGTGGGCCTTTAAGGAAAGTTCATCGCTTATGAATAAGACATGTAAGTCGGTACAGCGTCCAAATCCCCTGGACGCACATGCTTCGGCGTGTGTCTGTAGGTGTATGGTAACTCTCAGAGAGAGGTCCAGTGTTTGATCTCAGCAGCAGACAGCTGATGTGAGAGAGAGAGAGCGTGGCGCTCTTCTTCACTGCTGCTTATCTCTGTGGGCTCTGGATACGAGAGGGCAGAAGGGCAGCTGCTGTATCTGGAGTGCTGAAGGATCAGAGGTGATGAAAGGGAGGATAGAGAGATCCTTAAACATTTCACAAACCCTCTCCAGACGTCTGCGCTAAGGCCTGAAACATGCATCGTGAAAATGCATGAGCACAAATGCTTCTAGTAAGTGTGTGGCTGCGTTCCAAAATGTATTTTCAGTGCTGCTGTAGCAGACTATAACTGTCTTTTTATGTCAGTTTTCTCTTTCAGGTCGACTGTCGTCATTGCGGAGAACTGTTTGAAGAGAATCTTGCTTGAAAAAGTTATATAAAGTGAGTTACAGACGTTTTTTCCACCATTGTACTTCAGATGAAGATAAAATTACCAACAGATTTCCAATGTCTGCATGCAAGTTGTTTTTATAAGCCATTGGGTTAAGCAAATGTGTAGTAAGTTAAACAGGATGTCCAAGAGCAGAACTATAAATGTTGTTTCATATTTTCAGTTATGTGAAATAAAAATGTCAAAACAAACTGCGAAGTGGACCAGATTTATGCTGTTTCTCAAATTTCTGGATACACAAGTCTACCACAGTGACGCAATCATGGAAATTAAAGGGATAACTCACCCCAAAATGAAAATTCTTTCATCATTTATTCACCCTCATGTGAATAACTAAAGAAGATATTTTGTTTTTTGTTCATATGTTTCAAGTCATGTTTGGTTTCCAACATTCTTCAAAATATCTTCCACAGAGGAAAGTCATACAGGTTTGTCACAACATGATGACAGAACTTTAATTTTTGGGTCCTTTAAGTACTTGTATTGCAATGGCCAAGCATTTGTGCCTGTTTTGTGTCATTTTTAAGCTGTTCCACTAACATGTAGAGTGATGGGAATGGACCCTTTTCGCTTTTCTGGGGTTCTCAGAAGCGAAAGTCGTCATAGTTGGCTAAACTTCTACAGCGGTGAACAGGAGATGACAGCAAATATAATTTTTGTAAAGTAAAATCTGTGATATAGTTTCCACGACTTTCCAAAAGAGGGAAACAAATAGAGAGATTGATTGTTCAGAAGAGAGAAAGATGTCAAATTTGCCATCACTCCCTCAGTCGTTGTGTTAGAAACACCCTCACAGTAGCGATAATTTGTTTTTTTGTCATTTACTGACAAGGTAATATAATATATACAATATATAGCATTATAAATGTGTATTCCATAAAAAAAAAAAAAAAAAAAAATGAAAATATGAAAAATTTACCAGATTTGCGATGATGATAACTGGAAACTTTCATCACAGTCTGTGAAAAGAGTCCATTAAGGAATATTCCAGCTAAATTTAAATCTAATGTACTGAATCCTGTGGATTAACTGCTGTGGATTAAAGGATTAGTTCACTTCAGAATTAAAATTTCTTGATAATTTACTCACCTCCATGTCATCCAAGATGTTTATGTCTTTCTTTCCTCAGTCAGAAAGAAATTAAGGTTTTTGTGGAAAACATTCCAAGATTTTTCTCCATATAGTGGATGTCACTGGGGTTCAAACCCGTTTCAGTGCAGCTTCAAAGAGCTCTACACGATCCCAGATGAGGAATAAGGGTCTTATCTAGAGAAACCATTGGCCATTTTCCCAAAAAATAAAATAAAAATGATATACGTTTCAACAACTAATGCTCATCTTGCACTGCTCTGTGATGCGCCACGCATTACGTAATCATGTTGGAAAGGTCATGCAGAAGTACCGCGGCAGGGCGAAAAACTCATTTTCTCCTCCAACTTCAAAATCGTCCGATATCATTGTTTTACCTTTTTTCTGTAAAGGCCGTTTGACTTAGTCTTTGCATGTTCACTTTGTAAACGCATTAGATAGGTACTTCCGCCTACGTCACGTGTGACCTTTCCAACGTGATTACCAAATGTGTGGCGCATCGTAGAGCAGTGCAAGACAAGCATTTGTGGTCAAAAAGTTTTTTTTTTGTTTGTTTGTTTGTTTTTTGTTTCTCTAGATAAGACCCTTATTCCTCATCTGGGATCATGTAGAGCTCTTTGAAGCTGCACTGAAACTGACATTTGGACCTTCAACCCATTGAACCCCAGTGAAGTCCACTAGAAAAATCCTGGAATGTTTTCCTCAAAAACCTTGGATGACATGGGGGTGAGTAAATCAGGAAATTTTCATTCGGAACTGAACTATTGCTTTAATACTGACAATAATTTTGAGTGTCTGAACAAATGCAGAACACATTTACAGTAAATACCCTTATGGTAAATGCTGAATACTTGAGCTGTAAAGTTGTCTAAATAGCTTTTTTACACTTAGTGCTACATCAGCATTGTGGCAATGTGTCTACCATTTGTGCCGCTGTCCAGTAGGGGGAAAATCTGTGCTCGGATCAGTGTGTGTTTGTCCCATGTGTCCAGTCTGAAGGGCTTCTACGGATGATGGAAAGCGCTCTTAATTGGCTAGTTTTCAGGGATATGTCGTTGCAAATTGTAATTTTCAGTAGTGTGTCCCCTGATCCATGACTTTACTGCTCTGTGGCTTAAACCCTACTGCAACGAGAAACTTTTGCAACCTGCAGAACTTTACACACACACACACACACACACACACACACACACACACACACACACACACACACACACACACACACACACACACACACACACACACACACACTCTTATGTACTGGAGAAGACAGGTTTTTCATCAGGTTTTACCCAAACTTTATGTCAGAGTGTTACTGTCATAAAAAAAAAAAGGTTGTGAGATTTTTTTATATTTCTGAAAGAAATCTCTTATGCTCCCCAAGCCTGCATTTATTAAATAAAAAAAATACAGTAAACCAGTAATATTGTGCTTTTTTTTTTTTTTTTTTTTTTACAATTTATAATACATGTTTTATTATATTTTAAAATGTACAGTAATTTATTTCTGTGATCAAAGCTGAATGTTCAGCATCATTACTCCAGTTTTCAGTGTCACATGATCCTTCAGAAATCATTCTAATATGATGATTTGATGATCAAGAAACATTTCTGATTATTATCAATGCTGAAAAATTGCTTCATATTTTTGTGGAAAACATTTTTTCAGGATTATTTGATGCATGTAAAGTTCAAAAGAATAGCATTTAATTGAAATAGAAATCTTTTGAAATAGAAATCTTTTCTTTACTGTCAAGAACAAAAATAATAATTTCTGTCAAAAAGAAATAAAATAAAATAAAATAGCATAAAAACTGTACCAAGACACTGTGAAATGCATGTATATTTAGATTCACTTGTTGTCACACCCAATTACAAAAATTTAAATAGAAACTTTCACTGGAACTAAGGGGTCAAGCCCAAGCCCCTCAGTATGCGCTGACCCCGCTCTGTGATTTTACGTGGCCTACCACTTCATGGCTGAGTTGCTGTTGTTCCACTAACAGTTGACCGTGGAATGTTTAGTAGTGAGGAAATTTCACGAATGGACTTATTGCACAGGTGGCAACCAATCTTAGTTGAATTCACTGAGCTCCTGAGAGCGACCTATTCTTTCACACATGTTTGTAGAAGCAGTCTGCATGCCTAGGTGCTTGATTTTATACACCTGTGGCCATGGAAGCGATTGGAACACCTGAATTCAATGATTTGGAGGGGTGTCCGAATACTTTTGGCAATATAGTGTAGCATTAGGAAACCAGACCTGTGGTATATTAATGGAGTTGGGCTCTCTCACAACAACTGCACCACATGTACTACAGGCACTATTCCCTAAAACCCCTCATTTTTAACCATTGGCATTCATATTGATCAGCCATAACTGGGATTATATGCTCCTTACTTGATAATCCAGGTTCTTACTTGATAATCTAGGTTCAACAGACAAGTTTGAAACAGCAGATTCTGTAATAAATGTGTTTTTGTTTCTCACCCTGTTTTGCCCAATCTAATAAGAGCAGCTGTTTTTCAGGCCACCTTAACCCTGTGCTGAACCCTGTAGTTAATACACTGTAGTTATGATTTTACCATCAATCAACAAGCAGGCACCTAACACACACACACACACACACACACACAGCTCCCAGCTCTGCCCTACAATTTAATTGTGCCTGAACCCTCATCAGTTTCCAGAACAATCAATCCCACCCCCGTCCCTCCATCCCCAGCAGGGCTGTGCTCTTTTCATTACACAGTTCAGGCTGCTCTGCAGGTGGCCACGGTGCCTGGTCCAAATCCCCAACCCTAGACCCCCACCATTTGTCACCTATAGGAAAGAAAAATCACAAATGAGATGTCGCAGTTGTTTCTCGCTGACAGCTAAGAGATTAAACGCAGAGCAAATGGAGATTTTGCGTCTTCAGATTGTCTCTCATGTGTCTATTCTGGAGTGTCAAAAAAGATCTTAACAATATCTCAAACTGTGCTCCGATTTATTGAGTCTACAAGTCGCAAATTAACTCAAATATTTCTCATCAAATTCTTCCTGCGCTGTTATCCATGTTCATTTTCCCTGAAAACTAAGATTGGGTTGTGATAGTGCAGCAAATGCAGACAGACACAGTTTGAGATAATAATGGATAGTTCTGTATGAATCGAGCGGTTTAATCCAAGTCTTGTGAACAGATATGATCGCATTATATGATGAACAGATTTAATTTAGGCTTTTATTTGCATGCGCATCACATATGGTAAACACAAAGCTTGAGTGTGTGTCACACGGTACAACAAACCTCATTCATTGGTTCTTGTGCATCACGCATGTTTGAACTGTGTGTGTGTGTGTGTTCATATGTAAATAAAAGTTTAAATTAAAAATGTTCATCAAATAAAGTGATCATATCAATAAACCACTCGATTCATGCGGATTAATTTTAAGATGACGTTATGAACTTTTTTTTGGATCTTCTATGTTTTGGTTAACTGGACTTTGATGATGTGTCAGTAGAGCAAACATCAAAGAATGAGAGCAGAAACACATATTCATCTAAATACATCCAGGTCCACTAAACTGTCATTCAGTTCGAACTTCTGAACATGCTCCGACTCTATTTTATATTCTGTCTAAAGTGAAATATAGTATAGCTTTACCCAGCTTCCTGCCTGCATTACTCAGAAGAATAATCTGAAGAAGACACATAAAAAAGACTAAACTGTTCCAGAACACTTCATTAACACAGTGACCCAAAATATTATTTGAAATGTATGGATTTGGGTGCTTTAGATAACATATAAAACCAAGTGTTCAATATAAAGACAAACAGTATTTGGATGCTTTCTGGCTGTCAAACATTTATCGATCATGTTCATGGTTAATGTGATAATTAGATCTGCACCTGTATTTACTCTTCTAGGACACCTGTGCCATTGAGATGAACCAACTGTTATGTGTATGTTCAGTTTGGTTTCATTTTCAATGTGTTCTGTCTCTGTTTTGCCTGCCTGTGTTCCCTAGTTATTTTCCTTGGTTGTTAATTAGTTGCACACACCTGTTTCTGTTCAGTTGATTACTCTTCCTGTGTATTTAATGCTGCCTTTTTGTGCTCTCAGAATAAACATAAATATGAGTTTCCTTGGTAAAAATTGAATGCTCTCCAATTTCAAAACTTGAATGTGATAAGCTTGTAATCACGACTTCAGAAGTATGAATTATCAAATTTCTGATAGCACGTGAAGGCTTGCCTGGAAAATCCAGCCTCACCACTGTACCAGCGGATGAGTCTGGTCGGCCATTGAATCATTTCGATTTCTAGGGCGGAGCAAATCCGAGCAAACAGGAAGCAGAGTAAACCAATCAGAGAAGGGTGGAAATGACGTTAGCAAAGCGACAAGAGAGTCAACAGCGAAAAGTAAATAATTAATGTGTTTTTGGTCATTTAAAACTGAATAGAACAAATTCTCGGGTCTCCCGTGCGCAATCTTTGTTGATATTGAAGGGACTTTTGCCGCACTAGAGTGACGCTGTTTGTGTCACTGAAATAAACGAATCTGATTGCACGGTACGGTTTGGAGTTGACTCGAATCGCGACGGAGGGCGGACTGATCAGACTGATATATCTTGTAGAAGATATATCAGTCTGGCCTTGCCAGGCAACCTGAAGGCAGCATGCCATCAGTTTCCTTTGTTTCATTGTCCGTTATTGTCTTTGCTTTTTGTAGTTGTTCATTAGTTTGCTCCTGCAATCTCCTGTATTTTACTTTGTGGATTAATAAAGAAGTGTTTGTTTGGATTATCCTGCATTGTGTAATTACTGCAGCAGTAGCTTGACAGAATACTGCACCTAATCTGAATAAAGATTGACTTGCTGACTGTTCGGCTGCTTTGCATGAAGCAGCAATCCCTTGAGGACCACATCCAAGGATTTTGATAACTGGCGTGCCTCAAGAATTCCACTGATTGCTCCCTGTGCATTTTCTACATGCCAGCTGGAACGAGCACGTGGAGGCACATGGTAGATGTTGGTATTAGTCCTCAGGGACATTTGTGGGGTATGTGGAGTGGGTGCAGGTGAGCTGTGGATCGGCTTTCACCATCTGCCCCATAGAGGATGTCACCAGCCCCACTCCAGACCAAGACCTCAGCCAGCCAACCCTCCACTCTGCACGGATCAAACACCAGAGCCCACCACAGATGGAGAGCCAGAGCCTGCTGCAAAGAAAGAGCCAGGTCAGAGAACTGAGCCAACCACCACCCCGGAGCCCGAGCATCACAGTGAGTCTGACCAGGTGTGTAAGCCGGCAACATTGTCCGTCCCCGTGGGGCTGCTCGTGGAGTACGAGGGCATGGATGCAAGCCCTGTCCAGAGTTTGGCCTCTGATTTTATCTATTATGATGAATTGGAAGAACATATTTACCTGAATCTCCTCCCCCTGTTGGTTCTGCCTAGCTCCAAGTCTCGTGCATCTCCAGAGATCCCACCAAGCCTCCTTCTCCCGCCTCCTCTCCCAAATCCTGCCAGTCCGTGGTGTCTGCCTCCACTGGTTCCCTTTAGCTCCTCGGCTCCTTCTTTGTCTACTCCACTATGCTGCGCGGATGCTCCTCAGATCTTCAGGACACCAGCTCCAGCATGGAAGACAGGGCCCATCACTCCACCTCGGCTCGTCCACTTGTTGGCTCCACCTTGGCTCCTCCTTCTCTCAGCTTCAGACCGGGACCATTATCCTTACGACTCCATGGGGCTCCCTCATTCCTCGGGCTCTGCCTTGGTCAGAAGTCGCTTTGCCTGTGCCATGGACGTATGGGCCTTCAGCTGTAATTCGTCCCTCCATTCCTTCGGCTCAGTCGGGCTCTACCTTCCCTCCGGCTCCGCCTTGATCCTTAGTCACACCAGCTCTGCCTCAGTCCTCTGGCACCCTGGCTCCACTTCGGATGTTCATCGCTGCAGTCTCCAGAGTCATTGGTGTTGTATGATCCCATTAGCTCTTTGTATTCGCCTGGGTCTCTACTTCCATTGGCTCCATCTCTGTCCGTTGCCCCGGTTGTTTCATCAACCAAGTCTCCACCATGGCTCCTCCCTCTCTTCACTCTACGATGGGCCATTGTTCTGGCTGGGATCTGGGTCCTTGCATGTTGCTCCTGCTCCTGGCTCCTCCCACCGTCATCGCCGCCTTGGTCTCTCCCACATCATCTCCTCCAGATTCCTCCCAATCACCTGCTCCAAGTCCTCCTCCAGAGCACCCACCTTCCCTTCTCTGCTGGACTTCTTACTTCCGTGAGAGGGGTGTAATGTTACGTGTATCTTCAGTTTGGTTTCGTTTTCACTGTGTTACTATAAACATTTATTTAGTGCCCAGTAAAGCTCTGTCTATCTCTTCCTCTGTGTGTGCATTCTGGTTCAGCATATGTATCTGTTATTAAGACATATGGCTGCTTTATTGCTGCTAACAATACCAATCAATATTCATGAAGCATGCAGAACCGTCACCTACCACAAATCTCAGGACCTGAGCGGGAACTGACAGTGATCATCTCTCAAACACACTCTCACAAACATCTAGTCTGCCTCGCATCCACGTTAATTCTGCGCAAGCAGAGAGAGAAACGCTACACTACAGAAACTGAACAGCAAGATTCATTGTTGCTGGAACATTTTATACTTAATAAAGGAAATGGTACATGACTCAAGCTGTCTCCTTACAAAGGGAGTGTGTGTGTTTCTGTGTGTTTGTAAAATCCATCATAATAGTGCAGCCCAGAGCCGCCATTTTACCTTATGGGTCAGTTATTGTCCGTCAACTCTTCTGTGTGTGAGAGAGTAATGATGAAATCTCTCTGTAGTTCGAGATCAGAGGGTCAGAGTGATGATAGATGCTCACTTCCTGTTGCTCTCACTGCCAAAGGGCTGCACTTCCTTTAGCTCTTGGGCACACATGCAATCATATTCACACACACATACTCATTCCCCTCTCACGCTCTCTTCTCTCTCACACATCACACACCTCCTCTCAACCCCTTTGTTTATTTTGCCTTTGATGAAGAGATTCATCTTTGGCACATGTGTGTGTGTGTGTGTACGCACATATTTGTGTGTCTGCTAAATTAATAAAAGCAAATGTAAATATGTGTCTGTGTGTGGTAGACAAATTAAAAATACAACAGCTGTGACAACTACTGTTCATATGTTCAGGATAAAATTATAAAGCAGTGAGAATAGGTAGAATAAAATAATATAAAAGAAAAAATAATAAAATGAAATAATTGCAAAGAAAAATCCACGATTAACTAGCATTTGAACAAGCAACTAACGTCACAAAGAGGAATAAATTAGAGATATTAAATTACATGGTATTAAATTACAACCAAATGTATTCAAAGATAAAATACATAATTACATATTGACTATAAATACTGAACACACAGAAGCAAGCCTCTCTTTCTCTTATCTCTATTGCCATCAGAGTTGAGTTCTCTAGCTCTTCTGCTTTACATCATTCCATAGCTCACATTCCTTCCCTATCAACATACACACATATAATTGCTCTCACATACACAACACATAATTACACTTGCAGGAACACAGTCTCAAAGACTGGCATGCTCTTGCCTTTACTTACATCAGAAGGTCAGTTTCTCAGACTTCCTTAGACCGTGTGTGTGTGTGCATGCGTGCGTGCGCGCTGCAGTACCACTTGCGTCCAGTTGGGGGAGTCTGTCATCATGTGTGAGTTCACTGTGCCTGGGAAACGATTCATTCGTTTTAATGAACCGTTTCATTTCAGCCATTCATTTCTTTGTTATTAATTACTGTTGTTTCACTTTATGTTACCTATTGTACTATTTGTGTCAAATGTAGTGATGATTATGGATACAAGAGGTTACTCATCTCTCAATTTTACCCCCTTGAACCCACTGATTTATAAATGAACGAACGTTCGACTCTTTAAAAAAGAACCGGTCAAAATCATTATAGGAGATTAAACTGTACACCTGAATGTAAAATGATCATTCCCAGACTACTCCTAAAAAGAAAACATGCATGTGGGCTAAATAATTCCCAAGTTCAACCTTGAATGATTTGTGTTCTGTAAAGTACGTTTAACCCAAGGCAAATGACTGTCAAATATTTGCCAGGGAGAAAGTGAGTGTATATGTGAAGTAAAGCAGAAGAATGATGAGGAAATGGTTTCTTAACCATCCCATCTCTCTTCTACAAGGCTAGGATATATGGAGTGCAGTACTCACAGTGAAGTTTTTGATTTCAGATTAAACTTTTCTCCTCAGCCAACACTGCACTGAAATGACACTCACTGGGAAACCAGAGGTTTACCATAATGTGTTTAATATGCTTTAATGTGGAGGTCCTTGGTTCACACTCTACTCAGTAAACAGATTTGAGCCTATTAAATGTTTGGATATTCAAATGGCTAAATATAGTATACAGTGACAGTAGCATAGTTCAGTGTCTGTAATACCGACATACATTATGATATGATACTGTTTAAATCATATACCCTCTCTATTCAAAGAATATATGTTATTATCATCATGACACTGTCAGCATAAAGTCTTGATATGAATATTATTAAAGCAAACCTCTAAAATGTATATCTTCCTTAACACTAATCTGTTGTAGTTCAGAAAGAATGTGGCGAATTGATATTAACTGTATGATATGAACTGTAAAACTACTTCATGGCTGTGCTGCGCAGCCGTAAATAAAGTCATTGAGGCTGCGATGTAGGTTATTATAAATATATTGTGCGTGTTTTGCCCAGCAATGCAAAAAGCATGGCTACTTGTAACTTATTCGGGGCTCAGCAATAAAGATGACCTAATGAGAGTATTTTGGGCTATAGTTGAGTGATCGACTTGTCACTGCTGATCATCTAATAACGCCTTTTTTTTTGTTATTGTAGGCTCTTGAGCAATGTTATTACAGTTTAAATATGTCAAATATACAATCTTGTTGGATAAAACAGATAAAGTTTTACTCAATTGCAAAGTGAGAACTGTGATTGTCTTGGAGCATCAAACAAACACTTGATGCTATTATTGTCTAAGAAATAGTTGCATTTGCTTGTATAACTTTCAGCTTATTTTAAATCTAAAAATCAAATTAACTTTTTTGTCAACAAACACTTCACTGTAAGGAAATAATATTAAAAATATATAAATATATTGATGCATTTAAATTTGAATAAAGTTAATGTAAGTCAATAAAATTAATTAAAAACTGCTAATAATAAAATATGAAGGGGGCATGGCAGTGAAAATGTTGATAGAAAAAACAACATACCCTTATTGATGAGCCTGACTTACTGCTTATGACATGTTAATAAGAAGTATGTTTATTGATATACAGTAGATGGCTATTGAGCTGTAAGCAGAGATGAGCAGTGAGCTGTTTTAGGAGTCCCTGCAGTGTACTTATCTGGCCTATTTGACAAAAGACAACAATAAGAGTCAGTTTGTTGTTTCAGGAAAGTCTATCCTGACCAATACAACGTGACATTTCCTCACAACTCAACTCATTGCACAGTTAATAATTCCTGCTTAATCCTGCTGAGCCAAAATGTATGTCTCTTGTGTGTGTGTGTGTGTGTGTGTGTGTGTGTGTGTGTGTGTGTGTGTGTGTGTGTGTGTGTGTGTGTGCGTGTGCGCGCGCTTCTCTTGTCAGAGCAGACAAATTATGTGGAAGCAGAGTTTCTGTACACAGTGGCGAACACACATTCCCCATTCAACACACACTCAGCCTCCAGTGCTGCTGAAACTACAGCTGCAGTCATTTTGTGTCACACTTTCTTTGATTCATGTCTGATTCACACTTTTTTTTGTGATATGTACATAGCGGTCATTTTATTCAAGCAGTCTGTGCATCACATCTATCCCAAGCCATCATCATCATCACATCTACACTCTTAAAAATACAGGTTAAAAATTGGGTTTTCTCAGCGATGCAATAGAAGAACCATTTTTGGTTCCAGAAAGAACCTCTCAGTGATCGGTTCTTAAAAGAACCTTCTTTTTTTCTTAGTGTGAAGAACATTTTAGTAATCTAAAGAAACATTTTCCACTATAAAGAACCTTTTGTGCAATGGAAAGATTCCATGGGTGTTAAAAATTCTGAACCATCAATGCCAATAAAGAACCTTTATTTTTAAGTGTAGTCCAGCTCTTTTAAAAATAAAAGGGGTTTTCACAGTTAAGAACCATTTTAAGTTCCATAAATAAAATTTTGGTGAACAGTTTTAAAAATAACCCCCTTTTCACCTTAGTTTAATAGTTTAAATAAACGTTTTTTCCACTAAAAAGAACCTTTTATGCAATGGAAATGTTATACATGGATGTTTTCATGGAAGCATAGATGCCATATAGGTGACACTTTACAATAAGGTTAATTAGTTAAACATTAGTTAATGTATTAACTAACATGAACTAACCATGAGCAATACATTTGTTACTGTATTTACTAATCTTTGTTAACGTTAGTAAATGAAAATACAGCTGTTCATTGTTTGTTCATGTTAGTTCACGGTGCATTTACTAATGTTAACAAGATTTTAATAATGTCTTAATAATGACTTTAATAATGTTGAAATTAACATTAAAGCTGCTGTCCGCAATTTTTCCTCTTTGTCGCCATCCCTGTTTGAAACATGCGATTGCAATCATATGCGGAACAGTATTATCTGTACGTGCGTTGTGCGTCGGCACAGCTCGTCAGCGCGGATGAATAATGCTTGCTGTCAGTCACCGCACCGGTGTGGATACTGAACTTCAGAATCACAGATTCTACGTCTTGAAAGTATGACCAATATAAGAATTTTCACTGGAAAATATCCTCTGAACAAGTAAGTAACATGTTTGCCACTTTTGTTTTGACCAACTGAGGAAAAAAGCATTAGACCTACAATAAATCGCGCTGCCAATGATGATTAAATCTAACGATCGTTTCATGCCAAACCATGCAAATTATTATTACTGTTATATTGTTCTCAAATTGTTATTGTTAACAACATCAGCATTGCGTGACTCTGTGTATTGAGTGTGTTATAGTGTTACCTGTAGATTTCAATTTCTGTAGTCACTCCACAGTCCAAAGTCTTTTGCTTTTTGACTACGGCTGAATCTCCAATTGTCATTGATGATTGTCATTTTGATCTTTCTGGATTACAATCCACCATCAAAACGATACGTTTAATTATTTCAGCTGCTGTGAGAAAAGGCTATAAATGTGTCGCTACCGGCATCGTCCTTACGTGATAAACCCGATTAGCCTGAACTCATTCCTTTGTTTACGGACGTGATGTAATGACGCACAGACAAACTGCTGCATGCTCAAATTTCCCGCGGAAATCCGCCATGTCAATCTTATTATAAAACATTATTACAAGCTTACTGTTGTGAATCGAGACAAGATAATTAGATAGTTTTGAACACTGGCTGGTTATGTACTTGTTCAGAAGTTGATTTTGGATAATTTTTAACCAAAAAATGTTGCGGACTGCAGCTTTAAGATTAATAAATGCTGTATAAGTGCAGTTCATTATTAGTTCATGTTAACTAATGAACCTTATTGTAATGTAAAGTGTTACCGCCATATAACTATACACTGATCAAAATGATTCTGTGTGGAAGTAAATACCACAGAAAAAAAACTAATGTAATTTATGCATGAAAAAAGTTAGTTCAGGCAAGAATTAAAAAAAAAACAAACAAAAACAAAGTAAATTCTATATTAGTACTCAGTTCAAGCTGGTAGAAATTAAAATGTAAACATCAACGATATAAAATTAAGTAAAAACAACTTTTCTCAGGGTTCCTACGCGGTTTGGAAAAGTATGGAATTTGATTTGAGTAATTTCCAGGTCTGGAAAAGTATGGAAAAAAGAAATCAGAGTATGGAAAAATATTTGTGTTTCCAGACTATTGTCTCTATTCAGTGTTCTAATTTATTATACCTGCAAACTAGACACTTTACAGCGAAATTAGCTCTTTTGAATCAAAAACATAATTTATGTGAATCGTGTAGATCCGAAGAGGTTTTTTTCAGGGCGAGCGCGTGTCTCAGGATTATACTAGTACTTGTAAATTAATCCACAACAGAAGTCACACAGCAACGTAGTTTTAAGAAGAGAAGGGCCTAGACGTGAATTCTAAATACAAAACTTTATTTCAACAATCAAACACTGATTTAAAAATCACTAAAAGACTGTAAGAACCCTGCTACAAACATGAAGCAGAGAAAACATAGAAAAGGAACGTTTGGAAGGAGGTCTGGAAATTTGAGTCTGGAAAAGTATGGAATTTTGAACCCTGTTTTCTGATACTGCTCATGCACTGGGGCATGAATAATTAATAATGTTGATTTTTGTTGTTTTCCAGCTGTATTTACACTGTTTAATCATTGCTTTTGTTGTTAGGTTTAGTAACTTGCGATGTTGTGACATGTGGAGTTCATTTTCTACTCATAATGACACGAATGCCATCTTTATGTATTGTGTGTGAAGTCTCTGTGTTCAGATGAGTGCCACATTACTTATGTATTATCTTGTAGATATGGTGTCTGCATGATATCTATTGTGTTATTTACTTGTTTTTAAGTAACTTTAAAAGTAGGTTTAATTCAGTGCTATATTGTTTGAGTAAAAAGTATTGCCAAGTAAACTTTGACTAAGTAGAAATTACTCAACAAAATTGAACTGCCCAAGCTAAAGTTACTTATTTTCTTTGTTAAATTTACTTAACTTAGTTAAGTAGACTTAATTCTATATGTAAAATTAAATACATATAATTAATAAGTAATATTAACTTAATTTCTTTATAAATGTTAAGTTCAATAGTAAGTCGATTTTACTTGATAATAACAGGTAATTTGTACAGAGCATTAATTTACTCAAAATGTGTTAGTGCAAATTGTTACAAGGATTTTATCAAGTAAATCCTACAAGTTATTTCTTTCAGTGTATATAAAGAAGTGTACTGCATGAATTGTGACTATATTGTTGAACAGCTTTATTAACGGCTGAGATATTTGTCAGTAGATATATAATGCTCAAACAGTAGAGCATAGTGCTCAATGCCAAGGTCATGATTCACAGCGGATGCATGAACTAAACTAAATATAGCATAATAGCATGCAAATGACTAGGATATTGGCTGTTTATTAGTGCTTATAAAGCACATATTAATGCATTATTCTGCATGACCTTATTCTACATCCCTAAATCCTACCTAACACCTAAACTTAACAACTGCCTTACTAACTATTAATAAGCAGAAATTAGGAGTTTATTGAGGGAAAAGTCATAGTTAGTCAATAGTGAGAATTGGACACTACAAAAAAGTGTGACCAAATGTAGATAAATTGAATGCTATGTTAGTCACTTTGGATATAAAAGCAAAGTTTGACAGAGCTCGAATTTGCAAACTGAAGCTTTGCGTCTGAATTTGCCTACTTCTATACTATATAGTAGACAAAAACAGTATGTGAGCCAAGTAATATGTCTGAATTCATAGTATTCATAAAACAGTTGGCGAAAAGTACCCGGATGACCTACTACTTTCGACGGGATTGCATACTATGGACGCTTTACTATCCCATGAGGCTACGGGAGAGGATTTGTGAATGGCAGTGAAGCGACACAACTGACGCTGGTGTGTCACATGACAGTCTGGATTTGAAACTACACAGATTCATATAGAATATACACAGTTTCAAACCAAATAGCACCTACTACACAGTATGTGATTTCAGACGCAGCGAGTATCACTGATTATAATGTGTTCTTTTGTCGCGTGCGGAGCAGACATGGTGTTACTAGTGTTTCATGAGATGAACAAATACCTATGAAATTCTTAAAAAATAGTCCTTTCTGAATTACAGTATACACACAGACACACTTATGTGCATAGTCATTGAAACATATGCATGCACACACAAAGACTGTAGCGGTAAATGATGTCATTTGTCTCCAAGTGTCAAAATCTGGGTCAGATCACGGTCTACTCTGAACTGCCTGCGCGCTCATATTTGGTCCGACACAGACGTCTGATCTCACCGCACTGTAATTTGATCCACTTCTTGCCCCACACTGATCCAAACACACATCCCCTCCAGGATGGGTATATTTAACCCTCGACGTCTCCTCGCATTACTGCAGCCATTATCTGTTAGTTAAAGGCTGGGAATGGTGTGCAGGGTGCTCTGCCTCCCTGACCAGCTGCTGAACTCTCGCACACTCCTGGAAAACACGCTTGGGCCGCACTGCTCGTTTGTCACGCAGCACACTGACAGTAAAAGGTCATCGCCTCCCATCGCTGCGAGCCAGAAACAGCGGCCTCCATATTACCCAGCACAACGGATTTGTTTAAGACTGGGAAGACAAACGCACATGTGCACACACACACACACCCAATCACACACACACACTCAGAGCTTTATCTAATCTAGGCCACCTGTCTGTGCATCTACCTCCCATGGCGGCAGAGGGACGTGAAGCGTAGATGTGCAGACAGTGCACCGGCTCTTACAGTCATCTGCCCATAACAATGTCACTAAATGAGCACTGAGACCTTTATTCTGCTCGCGAGACACCTCAGAGTGGACAAAGAGGAGACAGTTCCTCACTTTATGACTAGAGGCAGGTTGTGTTCTCTCTCTGCAATGGAACAATCCAGACTTTTGGACATTAATTAAGCAGAGCGAGACCTGCTGACACACTTACTGCATCTCTCTAAATAGAAATGACTACATTTTTATTTGAAAATAAGCAGTTTCTCAGGTTTTTCTGCCAGGCCCCTCAGTGTGCAATCTGAACATAGCATGCATGAATCTATAGCGTGAGGGTTTACTGTTATGACAGGACATTTTTTCCTTGATGATGCAAAAGATGCGAGATGAGAGCTCAATGGTTAAAGACGTTTGTCTAGCAGGTTTACATAGAAACACAAAAATGGCACATTCCTGAACCAGGTGAACAAAATTCGATAATACAGGCTTTTGTAAACTGCACAACATATGAAAGAGTTATATAAAGAATAACACATGCTGTCACGTATCATTTATGCAAAGATATGGTGCTCGCAACTATCGTCAATAAAGCTGCCTTCCAAAAAATGATACAAACCACTGTTTGTGTAAGGAAATATTGTTTCAAAATTGTAATTAAAATCAAAAATGCATATTGATCAAAAAATAATGACGGTATTTTTTGTTCATTTTGCACAGCTTTAGTCTGTTAGTCTTAAGTCTATTCCTCACACAAAGTAAAACTTTTATGATATTATTAACAGTGTTGGGGAAAGTTACTTTTAAAATTAATGCATTACAATGTTGTGTTACTCCCTAAAAAAGTAACTAACTGCATTACTTAGTTACTTTTTTTATGGAAAGAAATGCGTTACATTACTTTTGCATTACTTTTTCTCACCTGGGCTGGGCTTGCTTTTTTTTAAAAAACAACAAAAAAAAGTTATATTTTTGGCAGATGTAAAGGCCCTTTCACATCAAAAGTGGAAATGAATAAGCTTGCGTTACTTATTTGAAATGCATTACCCTCAACACTGATCCTTAATTTACTTTAAAAAATAAAATAAAAAAACAGCTCCTGGTCATCATTTGCTTTTGTTGAAATGCAAAGAAAACTTTGGAATGATGTGAATACATTTTACAAACCCGATTCCAAAAAAGTTGGGACACTGTACAAATTGTGAATATAAACAGAATGCAATGATGTGGAAGTTTCAAATGTCAATATTTTATTCAGAATACAACATAGATGAGATATCAAATGTTTAAACTGAGAAAATGTATCATTTTAAGGGAAAAATAATTTGATTTTAAATTTCATGGCATCAACACATCTCAAAAAAGTTGGGACAAGGCCATGTTTACCACTGTGTGGCATCCCCTCTTCTTTTTATAACAGTCTGCAAACGTCTGTGGACTGAGGAGACAAGTTGCTCAAGTTTAGGAATAGGAATGTTGTCCCATTCTTGTCTAATACAGGCTTCTAGTTGCTCAACTGTCTTTGGTCTTCTTTGTCACATCTTCCTCTTTATGATGCGCCAAATGTTTTCTATGGGTGAAAGATCTGGACTGCAAACTGGCCATTTCAGTACCTGGATCCTTCTTCTACGCAGCCATGATGTTGTAATTGATGCAGTATGTGGTCTGGCATTGTCATGTTGGAAAATGCAAGGTCTTCCCTGAAAGAGACGACGTCTGGATGGGAGCATATGTTGTTCTAGAACTTGAATATACCTTTCAGCATTGGTGGTGCCTTTCCAGATGTGTAAGCTGCCCATGCCACACGCACTCATGCAACCCCATACCACCAGAGATGCAGGCTTCTGAACTGAGCGCTGATAACAACTTGGGTTGTCCTTGTCCTCTTTAGTCCGGATGACATGGCATCCCAGTTTTCCAAAAAGAACTTCAAATTTTGATTTATCTGACCACAGAACAGTTTTCCACAGTCCATTTTAAATGAGCCTTGGCCCAGAGAAAACGCCTGCGCTTCCGGATCATGTTTAGACACAGCTTATTTTTTACCTATAGAGTTTTAGCCGGCAACGGTGAATGGCACGGTGGATTGTGTTCACCGACAATGTTTTCTGGAAGTATTCCTGAACCCATGTTGTGATTTCCATTACAGTAGCATTCCTGTATGTGATGCAGTGCCGTCTAAGGGCCCGGTTTGGTTTTCCGGCCTTGACCCTTATGCACAAAGATTGTTCCAGATTCTCTGAATCTTTGGATGATATTTTGCACTGTAGATGATTATAACTTCAAACTCTTTGCAATTTTTCTCTGAGAAACTCTTATTGCTCCAATATTTTTGGCCGCAGCACTGGGGGAATTGGTGATCCTCTGCCCATCTTGACTTCTGAGAGACACTGCCACTCTGAGAGGCTCTTTTTATGCCCAATCATGTTGCCAATTGACCTAATAAGCTGCAAATTGGTCCTCCAGCTGTTCCTTATATGTACATTTTACTTTTCCGGCCTCTTATTGCTACCTGTCCCAACTTTTTTGGAATGTGTAGCTCTCATGAAATCCAAAATGAGCCAATATTTGGCATGACATTTCAAAATGTCTCACTTTCAACATTTGATATGTTATCTATATTCTACTGTGAATAAAACATAAGTTTATGAAATTTGTAAATTATTGCATTCCTTTTTTATTCACAACAAATTGTACAATTGTACAAATACATTGTCCCAACTTTTTTGGAATCGGGTTTGTATTTGGATGATATATTATTTTAATACCATACATGCTGAAAGTTTTTGAGATCAAATTACAGCAGCTATTGGCATATAAACCTATAAAATGAAATGACACTGTATACTACTCACACAAACAGTAACTCGGGTCCAACACATTGCAGAACTCTATGGTAGTCTGACACTAATAATACCCAACCCTCCCAAACATTGGTGTATGTGGTTTACGGAGACTCTCCATAGGCGTAATGGTTTTTATAAAGTGTATATTCTATCCCCCTACACTAACCCTAAACCTACCCATCACAGAAAATTGCATTTTTTGAATTTCCATAAAAAAAAAAAAAAAACAGTTTAGTATGTTTTTTAAGCCATTTGGTTTACTCAAACCACATATGCCAGAACACACACACACACACACACACACACACACTCACAGTTGTGTACTGAAGATTTTGTGGGACACACAAAGTCTACTCTGTAGTTTTTTTACACAGTTTTTCTTATAAAGTATTCTGAGGTGAGTGCAAACAACATGGGCAGTCATATATATAAAAATATATAAAATATATATATATATATTTTTATGATTTATCAAATTTTTTCTTATGTCAAATCAACTTCAATAATTCATGTTCAGATAACATAATATTGTGTTTCTGTTGATTAAATCAATCACCATTGTATTAACTCAAATTTTTCATTTCAATGAACTCAAAATTTTAAGGCAACCAGCTAACTTAATTTTTTTAAGTTAAACCAAAAATTCTTTATTTTCAATTCTTTTCATGAATGAATGAATTCATTCATTCATTCATTCCCCCCCCCCCCCCCCTTCAGACTTTGAGCACAGTTCAAATCAAATGCCTCCATACCTGAATTAGATTGGAGAACTTGAGGATATTTGCAACTGAAAATATGTTAATATTTGCATCTTCATTAAGCAAATAGGATTTAATTTTTTAGGACATTCCTTAACCAGTACATTGGATTTCCCTTCCTTATGTTGGCTAGCAACAAATGCAGTTATGTCTGAAATTTTCCCCACTCCCTCTGCTTACTGAAAGACAAATAAATATTTTGTTGCTGGACCACAGGGACCTTCCACAGTAAGATATATAGCTAAGAAACATAGTTTTGTTACTGTTTTTAACCCAGCCATGCAAATTCCAACCTTGATCATTTGTTAATTGTTATACGGTGGCAAGGACTTATTTACTGTACACTGCACATCACATAAATATGTATCTATATTGCTATTATAATATTGTCACATAGCAGTGTAAATCATTGACTCAATCAAATGAGGAAACATTTTAAATGGCCTGATAATTGGCCTGAAATAAATAATTCCTGCTGAAGATTCAGCTTGGCATTACAGGAATAAATTACATTTTAAAATATATTAAAATAGAAAACAGATATTTTTAAAATCTTAATAACATTTCTCCTCAATATTTCTGAAGCGAAATAGCAGGAGGCTTCTTTCACGAGCATTTAAAAAATCTGAGCGACCCCAAACCTGTGAGTGTTGGTGTGTGCTGTAGAGTTCATGTGTGTTTGCTGGCGCACAGCCTGAGGGGGCAGTCACTCTACATCTGACATCATCAGGTCATGAACTCTGACCTCTTCACCTCTCTTCAGTCATATCACACAGCACTCATCAGCTTCAGACACACACTCACAAACACACGCCAGCAGGTCTGAACCGACCAGCTTCACCAACAATTGTATAAGAACGCACTAATGATATTGAATGATCCTTTACGTCCCCTTTTTAATGAATTTGAAACACTGCCATCAGGAAGGTGCTATACGGTACAGCAACTAAAACATCTGTAAGAGATCTTTTCAATCGGTTTATGTAATAACTGTTCAATTTTTGGATTGAATATGTGTTTATGTGTATAAGTTGTATGTGTAAGTTATTCCACCTGGGGGGAATTATTTATATATGTAGTGGTTCAAACATTTGTGCGTCTGCACAGAGGTATCTAGCCCCACTTGTAGCTTTCACTATAGAGTTTATCCTTTTTAGATATGCTGATCTGTAATTTTGCAGATGTGTTAATGAGGTGAGTGCAGTTTTTGTTCAGTCAGCTCCTAGATACAGTCTCAGCTGACAGATGAGTCTCTGGTGTTGTAACCGTCATAAGAGCAGAACTGTAATGCTTGTGGTTATGGGTTGTGTAAGTCATTAATTAGTCATCCGCATGTCGTTACAAACCCAAAAGACTTCCGTTCATCTTCAGAAACACAAATTAAGATATTTTTCATGAAATCGGAGAGTTTTCTGTCCCTCCATTGACAGCTACGCAACTACCATTTTCAAGCCCCAGAAAGGTAGTAAAGACATCATTAAAGGGGGGTATAATGCTATTTTATGTATTCTGACTTATTTTCACTGTTAAAGAGTTGGATTCTCCTGCTAAACATGGCCAAAGTTTCAAAACACGAGTTCAACGTATGAATGTGCCAAAAATACTCTTCCAAATCCTCATAAACTTCGCAGTCTTTTTTTCGAGTTTGTGCCTGTGTGACATCAGAAATTCTGAATTCCTTATACGGGCTCTTCTCCCAGAAGAGCACATGCGCACACGTCGACCAGAGCGAGAGAGCAAGAGCACACCAACATCAACACACTTCGTTCGGCTTTACAGAAGTCGTCGGCAGCACTGAACAGGTCACAGGACTTCACAAAATCAACAATGTCACCAAAGAAGTGTGTTTTTGACTGTCAGGGAAAGATAACCTTGCTTCCCAAAGAACCCAGCATTAAAGGTGCCCTAGATTCAAAAATTGAATTTACTTCGGTATAGTTGAATAACAAGAGTTCAGTATATGGAAATGGCATACAGTGAGTCTCAAACTCCATTGTTTCCTCCTTATATAAATCTCATTTGTTTAAAAGACCTCCGGAGAACAGGCGAATCTCAACATAACACCGACTGTTACACAACAGTCGGGATCATTAATATGTATGACCCCAATATTTGCATATGCCAGCTCATGATCAAGGCATTACACAAGGGCAGCCAGTATTAACGTCTGGATCTGTGCGCAGCTGAATCATCAGACTAGGTAAGCAGCAAGAACAATAGCGAAAAATGGCAGATGGAGCAATAATAACTGACATGATCCATGATAACATGATATTTTTAGTGATATTTGTAAATTGTCTTTCTAAATGTTTTGTTAGCATGTTGTTAATGTACTGTTAAATGTGGTTAAAGTTCCCATCATTTCTTACTGTATTCACGGAGACAAGAGCCGTCACTATTTTAATTTTTAAACACTTGCAGTCTGTATAATTCATAAACACAACTTCATTCTTTATAAATCTCTCCAACAGTGTGTAATGTTAGCTTTAGCCACGGAGCACTATCAAACTCATTCAGAATCAAATGTAAACATCCAAATAAATACTGTACTTACACGATTAGACATGCTGCATGACAAACACATTGTAAAGATCCATTTTGAGGGTTATATTAGCTGTGTTTTTTTATGTTGTTCAAGGCAAGCATGAGCTCTTGGGGCGTGGAGCACAAGAATTAAAGGGGCCGCAGCCTGAATCGGCTCATTTATAATGATGCCCCAAAATAGGCAGTCAAAAAAATTAATAAAAAAAATCGACGGGGTATTTTGAGCTGCAACTTCAAAGACACATTCAGGGGACACCTTAGACTTATATTACATCTTTTAAAAACATGTTCTTCTGCACCTTTAAAAGGAGCTGAGAGTTTTGTGCTCACGCATTATATTGATGCGCTCTAGAAACTGATAGTTGCAATCAATTTTTTTTTTTTTTTTGGTTAAAATGAATGTAGAATATCTCGTGTTTTTTTCTGTGGCTGCACGAGCCCTCAGGGTCAACGCTTATGGTTTCATAAACAAGGCCCAGTTCCACGCTGGATTTACAGATCGTTTGAAACTGAAAGATGGAGCGGTCACAGCAATAATGATACCGGGCATGAGTCGGAACCGCAGGTGGTGAGTAAAATTGCTTCAAATGTCTGTTTTGTTGGGAATAGGAGCCTAAGTGCACATAATGTAAACAACACGAACATAGTGAATTCATAAATTCATTATTCATCATTCACTATACACTATATTCATTATAGTGATTCAAAAGTCATCCATGGATAACGCGATGGTGTATTGTGTGTGTTTAAATGTGTTACATTTGTTTAGCTGACCATTGATAGCTTGCAGACGATTGCTTCACGAAAGCTGGGCGTGCTTGCGACAGCTTGTCATTCTTTAGCCCCGGGCACTCGGCTGTTTTCGGAAAGACTCTGTACAGCGTATCTATCTTTTATAAATCTGATAAAACTAAAGACTCTACAGAGATATGAAGGATGCATTGTTACTCTATACTCAAGATTAACATGGCAGAAACTGTGTGTGATACTCCATGTGACTCCAGTGGTTTAACCTCATTTTTATGAAGCCACACGACTGCTTTGTTTGCGCAAAAACAAAACAAAACATAATTTACCACTTTATTTACAAAATATTAATCTCCAACACGCGTTCACACAACACACAAATCTGCTCTTGCGTGAACACAACACACAATATGCTCTGGAGATTAGTAATTAATGACAGAACTTTCATTTTTTTGGGGTGAACTAACACTTTTACTGCTGTGTTTTTTGAGGTCAAAGTCAGGAGAAACTGTAATATTGTGAAATATTATTACAACCTAAAATAACTGTTTTCTATGTAAATATATATAGTATAATGTAATTTATTCCAGTGATCAAAGCTGAATTTTCAGCATCATGACTCCAGTCTTCAGTGTCACATTATCCTTCAGAAATCCCTCTGATATGATGATCAAGAAACATTTATTATTGTTATTGTTATTATAATAATTATCTTTGTTGAAAACAGTTGTGCTTCTTCGTATTTTTTGTGGAAACTGTGATACGTTTTCCTTCCAGGATTCTTTGATGAAAGTTCAATAGAACATAATTTATTTGAAATATAAATCTTTTTTGTAGCATTATAAATATCTTTACTGTCACTTTTGATCAATTTAACACATCCTTGCTAAGTAAAAGTGTTAATTTATATAAAATAAATTAAATAAAATAAAATACAATATTACTGACCCTAAACTTTTGAACGATATATATTTATTTAGAATGAATCACTTCAATGTTCATTTCAAACACTGCTTTGTGAGGTAAAAGTATATACAGAACCTTTGTGATTGGATTTCTGTCAGCATATAGCTTACTAAATTAAACATTCTACAATATGAAATAGACTTCCTATTAAGTAATGTGTTCAACATATGGAACATCTGATCATTATAATGGAACTATTTGTGTTGTTTTTATGTTCCGTTTAGGTTGTATCTGAAATAGATAAAGCCAGTCAATCAGTTTAAATCTTGCCAGATCGAGAAAGTGTTTTCCAGTTTTGTGTAGAATAAGCACAGGCGGTCAGTGAATGGGCATTGTGTGGGCGTGCCATCTGAGGCCGAGATTACATTCAATAGACCCATATTTTTTCAGAGCTCATGTTGCATGAGCCTATTTTACGGTCCTTGCAACAACAGCGGGCAGAATTACATTCATCCTGATAGAGGACAGGAGACCCACACACACACACACAAAACATGGCCCAGTTACACACATCCCAGCCTGTGTGTGTTTGTTTGTGTGAATCTGTGTGTGTCCCTGGGGAGGACAGTTAGTCCAGAACTACTACACTGGCACATTTTCTCCAGCATGCATTATCCACACAGACAAACAAGAGCAGCTGAATGTGTGTGTGTGTGGACGGAGGCAGAGAGGGCGTGCTTTGCGGGCGGAGAGGGGCGAGAGGTGAGCTCTGGTGGTAATAAAAGCATATGCTGGCTGTTAACTGAATGAGAAATAAAGACATCGCAATGATCCATCTTCATTACTTCTCTTCCCCTCTCCTTCATCCGCTCCCGAATCTGTTTCAGCAGGTCACATGATATTCAACTATCTCTCTCTGCAGCTGCCCGGCTCTCTGGTTAATGGCGGTGTTCTGATGTTATGGTCGGAGTTTGCATCTGCGTGAGGAGAGAGAGAGGGAGAGTGCTGGTGTCCATGCCGAATGACTGCAGTTCAAGGGCGTTATGTAGATGGTGCTGCTTTCCCTGAAAATGAACCATCACCACCTGACACATTCTAACAGAGACGTTTAGACCAGCGCTGAGAGGAACCACTGTTCTCACACAGACACACACACACACACACACACACACACACACACACAATATATGTATCACATCCAATACAGCTTTGTACAATCGGCTGCCCAGTCGAGTGCTCTTGTGTGTTCACAAACACTCACAAATACACATGAAGACATTTTTAAGGTAAAGTTGCTGCTAACTAACAAGGTCCATCTTATTTTGATTGTGAATTTAAAAAAAAGAAAAAAAGAAGAAGTTTTTACTAAGGATATTGTTATTACTAAACAATCCGAATACATTATTAGGATTTTTATGGACAAACCCAGCGGTTGGGTTAAATGTTTGCCCAACCTGCTGGGTAGTTTTATTTAACTCAACTATTGTTTAAAAATGACTATGGCTGGCTTAAAATGAACCCAGAAATTAAAAATTAGAAACATAATTACTAGAGGCAACATTAATAATCAAAAGGTGAACATTTATTAATAAGCAATATAATACATGTTTATTGTTTAATTATTATTCATTCAACTTATTAACACAACATTTATTAAACATATAATTTTAAATTCCAGCATAAAAACTACCCAGCAGGTTGGTCAAACATTTAACCCAACCGCTGGGTTAAAACAGCCTATTCGCCCCAAAACAACCCAACCGCTGAGTTAAAACAGCCCATTCGCCCCAAAACAACCCAACCGCTGGGTTAAAACAGCCCATTCGCCCCAAAACAACCCAACCGCTGAGTTAAAACAGCTCATTCGCCCCAAAACAACCCAACCGCTGGGTTAAAACAGCCCATTCGTCCCAAAACAACCCAACCGCTGGGTTAAAACAGCCCATTCGTCCCAAAACAACCCAGCGCTGGGTTAAAACAGCCCATTCGCCCCAAAACAACCCAGGCACTGGGTTAAAACATCCCATTCGCCCCAAAACAACCCAATCGCTGAGTTACAACAGCCCATTCGCCCCAAAAAACCCAACCGCTGGGTTAAAACAGCCCATTCGCCCCAAAACAACCCAACCACTGGGTTAAAACATCCCATTCGCCCCAAAACAACCCAATCGCTGGGTTAAAACATCCCATTCGCCCCAAAACAACCCAACCGCTGGGTTAAAACAGCCCATTCACCCCAAAACAACCCAGCCACTGAGTTAAAACAGCCCATTCGCCCAAAAACAACCCAACCGCTGGGTTAAAACATCCCATTCGCCCCAAAACAACCCAATCGCTGATTTACAACAGCCCATTCGCCCCAAAACAACCCAACCGCTGGGTTAAAACAGCCCATTCACCCCAAAACAACCCAACCACTGGGTTAAAACAGCCCATTCACCCCAAAACACCCCAATCGCTGATTTACAACAGCCCATTCGCCCCAAAACAACCCAACCGCTGGGTTAAAACAGCCCATTCACCCCAAAACAACCCAACCACTGGGTTAAAACAGCCAGTTCACCCCAAAACAACCCAATCGCTGATTTACAACAGCCCATTCACCCCAAAACAACCCAACCGCTGGGTTAAAACAGCCCATTCACCCCAAAACAACCCAACCACTGGGTTAAAACAGCCCATTCACCCCAAAACAACCCAATCGCTGATTTACAACAGCCCATTCGCCCCAAAACAACCCAACCGCTGGGTTAAAACAGCCCATTCACCCCAAAACAACCCAACCGCTGGGTTAAAACATCCCATTCGCCCCAAAACAACCCAATCGCTGATTTACAACAGCCCATTCACCACAAAACAACCCAACCGCTGAGTTAAAACAGCCCATTCGCCCCAAAACAACCCAATAGCTGGGTTAAAACATTCCAATCACTGGGTTAAAAGGTAAATTTGACTTTCAAATTTAAAAGGTAAATTTGACTTTCAAATTTAAAAGGTAAATTTGACTTTCTATCTATCTATCTATCTATCTATCTATCTATCTATCTATCTATCTATCTATCTATCTATCTATCTATCTATCTATCTATCTATCTATCTATCTATCTATCTATCTATCTATCTATCTGTCTGTCTGTCTGTCTGTCTGTCTGTCTGTCTATCTATCTATCATCGTCACAACAGTAAATATACCATTGAGTCAGAAAACTGTTTTCATGGTACATTTTTGTAAGTGATTTGATCATTCTTAGTGTACCTCAGGGCAAGGAAGCAAAAAACCCTCAGCTTGGAGAAAAGTTTTATGTGGTTTTCAGGGCAATTAGAGAGAATGTGTATGTGTTTGCAAAGCCTCCGTGTATAAACTCTCGTAGTTAAGTGCAAAGATGCAGCAGGGTTTTATCTGTCTGATCGGGAGTCTAAACGCCACACTGACACCATAATTACATGATTTATATCATTCTGCGATTCTAAGACAGGCACGGCACCTCTCTTCTGCTGATTCATGAGGAAAGCACTCAAGTGGCTTTTGAGGGCACATCAAAGGAATTACCTTGATTCATACTCTTGATGTTTGTTTAAATAAATGCATGGTGATCAATCTTAAGACCTTCCACAAAGTTTGTTTGGCTCCAGACAGACTGAGGGACGGAGCCAGATCTCATCTCACGCAGACCAGCTCTTCAGACCAGAACACGGCCCACTGGGTCTTCCTAAGAAAAGACCCAGAAACAGAGCTCGCTTCACCTGAGCATGTGTGCGACAACTTTGTTTTTTCGTTCTAAGAGCATACGACCTCAAACAGATCACCAAACTCTGCCAGTTCCTCCAGGGGCCGGCAAAATAGGTGTGCGAACTAAAAATAAATCTGTTACCGTGCAGCGGCAGTCAGTTTAGTCACTGAGGAGGTTTTTTTTACTCTCCAGCTGTACTCAGGCGGGTTTTGCCTCATGGTTTGGAGGCATACATTAATTATCGCGCTCACAGGAACTGCCCTGCCTCACTGCTGACTTACTGCCCTTCACTGCCTCCACTCTGAGGGGGTTTTAAAGCTGTCATTTAATACAGTTCGGGCGGTTAGGCCTGCAGACGGGGCTGAATGCTGCGTATGCAAATGGAAAGATACCTTCTGAGTGTCGAAATGAAAAGGAGGCAATTCATTAATCATTGAGGTGTGTGAAATCACATTGTGTGAAAGTGATTTTTAGTATGAAGGAATTCTGGGATCGTGCAGGTCCCATGGTGGTGTGTGACTGCATGTGTGTGTGCGTGCGTGTTTGCTGGGGGCTGCTCTTTTCGATGACAGTATCTCTTAGTATCTGGACAAAGCGCCACCATTGCCACCGATAATATTTGTTTATCTCAAGCGTTCTTGAGATGCTGCTTGGCTCTCCTCCGAGTGTTGACGCAGCAGTCATCTACACTCACGGTTGTCCTCCATCTAACCCGTCTCACTCGGTTACAGGAGCTGACCTGCTCTTCTACATCGCTCATGTTCACTATATGTCGCTGAATAACGACTCGAGCTGAATAAAGACACTATTGACTTTGCATAACCTGATTTTGCTGAGTTCAGCATGTTCCTGGGTCAAAATATTTGTTGATCCTGGAACAACATTCAAAGCAACCAATCAGATTTGAGGGACAAGTTTAGAGATTATGTCAAGTTTAGGCTTAAAATCATGAATTGGTGCTTCTACATCAGTGTTAATCATCTATCATTTCCCTCTGATTTTTGGGATAACTTATGGGTAGGATTAGGTCTAGGGGTAGGAATAGGGTTAAGACTAAATTTTCAGACTAGAATGTTTCTCCAGGATCAACAAAATATGTTGACACAGGAACGCATCTAACTCAGCAATATCAGGACGTGCACTGCCTTCTGTAGTTACTTATAGCTTAACTGAACTCATTTCATAATTGAGGAACTTTAAAACAGTTATTGAACTGATCTGAATCAACACTGAACTGACTTCAGCTGAACAATGATTGTCATTAAATCATTAAATAAGCAATTATTGTATGTTTAAGAAGGCCAAAAGTGTCCATTGTACATGGACAGATTGTGAGTATGGGCATGTTTACGCGTAAACCCATTTAATAATTGCAAACTCTAACAATATATGGATCATAAATTCAATATCTCCGTCACTTTACTTGCTTGGTGGAGAAGAGGAAAAATGAACAGAGCTGGTCACACTTACATGTTCTGTTAAAATTTGAGAGAAAGAAAAAAAGAACATGATTTGTAGAAAACCAGATAGAATTTGAAAACTTACAATATGAAAGTAACAATGTGTAGACATTTTAAGAAATATATCAAGTACCTGTTGAGAGTGTGTTGACAGTCTGTGCATTTGGAAGGTTGAGCGCCAAAAAGAATGAGGTGGCTTTGATAGGTGGCTTTAACACAAAGAACCATTTCAGCATAAAAAGAGAACTATTCATATGTGTACAGAACCTTTAAAGAACCATCATTCCACCAGAGTGGAAATGAAACGTGTGCTGAGTATGACTTTAACTCTTTAAATGCCTATGGGGCTTTGAAAATAATCATAACAAGTGATTGTTTCACAAATGTCCAGCAGTGTTTCACTCCTCCCTGTGCTGCAAAATCATCCAATCAGAAGGTACTCAGTGTATCATTACACACCCTACTGCACAGCTCAAATGAGCATGGGCAGATGAGGAGACTGACTTCAGCCGGCCAAACGAAACTAAAACAAATGCTGCATATCAGACATGCTCCAGTGCATGTATGATTCATCTGGCTGTGTAAACTGTTTTTCTTTTTAGGTGTTTGCAGAATGCCTCCAAGTGCTCTCTGTTATTGTGTATTGCTCCATGCACCCCGGCTCATGTGCCACTAAGATTGTTTTCAACTGGAAAATTATAACAAACCAAACAACAACACCTGAAACCATATGAAATGAAATTAATCGAGTTACTGATTTGGAAACTCGAGCCATATGTGGAAATGAATTACAGCAGGATTTGCAGGTAGTATTTTGACAGTGTCTGAAGCAGAGAGGTGTTTATCTTATTCTGATTACAGATTTAAAATAATTTGTTCCTTTTAATTCATATATGATTATGTAGTTTCTTCAAATATTTGTGTGAAAACTGTCACAAACAATAACTGTAACAACAGTTAACAGTACTTTTTAATGAAGGTCTTAAATGATAACAGTCATTTTTGTCAGACAAGCCCACTGGTTCGAACTCAATGCTCAACACTCAATGCTCTTTTAGCACGTTGTAGTTTTGCTAGACTAATATTTGCTAGACAAGGATGCTATTCTCTCTTTCTTTAACATTTGATCAAACCCATTTCAAACTCCACCTCGGGTGTGCATTATTTTTCAATAATTCAAACATTCCTTACATAACAGTGCTCAATGGCATTAAAATCTCCATATAGACCTTTAATGAGCTCTGAGGATTTGTAATAATGGAGAATGCTTCTCTATTCACCTTATTTTTGAACGCGGAAGTAAGTGCGATGACGTATTTCCTTTTCAGGTGCACAACATCCGTTTCAGTCGACTGCCAGCAGAAGATAATGGCGTGGGAGCATTCACAAAACTTGATAAAAAAAACAATTTATACAACTAACGTCCTGAATTCATACAAAATTAACTTTTTAATGCACTGTGTGGTTTGAGCCTGTTATCAGAAACAATAGCGTAATGCTAGAATTAAATAATTTATGCCTAATCGATATGCCATGAATAAATGCAGAGATAAAGCTAAAGACAATAGCGATTATAAATGTTCATGAAATGCTTAACCATGCATTTAATCGAGATGCTGTAAGTTACCTGTTCGAGCATATGTCCTGACGATACGTCGCCTCTGTGTTTTTACCGGAGCATCATAGCCCAACCACTTTTCAGGGAATGGATGATCTTTCCGTGGGTCTTCCATCAACAAAGTGAAATGAGCAAACATACGGTTGTTTTGGCGGTCGCTTTAAGTTTAAAGCTTTCAACTAAAGCCGACGAGCTTCTTCCCCCTTCTGAGGTTGATGCAGATCATATGGTGCGCCACAGCCACATTCAGCTCTGGTCCGTGGATTATGGTCAAAACAAACGTTTTTAAGCAATGCACAGCGTTTGTACCATTATGGCAACCTCTAACTGCACAATGTGTAGCTGACCTTCTATATTCCATAATATATATTAATAGGCCAGTCAAAAAGGCACACTCGCAATGCGGCTACCATAGGTTTAGTGTCTGACCGGAAGTCTTACACCGAACAGCTCAAAGATGGTGGCGCCCAGGTTTACGTCAAAAATAAGGTGAATAAGCAAGTCAGAAACTTCATTTTTTTAAAACATATAGCGTTACATTGCCAAATTCCTGGTGAAGTATGACACTACCCACCATCCTGAAATGAGATCCACCAATCAGACTTAATGTTATCTTGGAAATTAGAATTTTGGCATACAATGAGATTTTGCAGGCTAAGTAATATCAGCCATGTGTTAGTAATAAAACTAACTTTATTTAATATGTAATGTTGTATAGACCAAAAAATAAAGTGGTAACGTATTTTAAATAGAACAAAACATCAGATTGATTTACATTATTGAATTATATTATCCTCTGTGCTTTATATGAATAGTCACTGCAAACCATAGTCCAAACTGACGAGGGAGGGAGAGAGAGAGGGGGCTCTGGAGGACAACAAGGAAGCAGGCAGAGGAAGACAACAAGGAGATGATGAGGGAGGAGATTAAGGTGCTAGGAGCCTGGGCGGAGACGGGGGAACCACAGCAGAGCTGAGCAGGTGGATGACCTAGAGCAGAGACATGAAGGTCCCATGTGGAGTCGTTGGAGGGAAGAGTCTTGGTGGAGAGACCAGTTGGAACCAGGGAGACGGCTGACTGAGGAGGAGCCAATGGAGGTGGAGATCCAGGCAGAACTGAAAAGCCAGGGTGACGCCGAAGGCCTGGAGGGCCACGGCAGAGCTGCAGGTGGGCGCAACCAAGGTGGAGGCGTGGGTTTGGCAGACCGGGGCGGGGATGGTGGGAGTGAAGACAATGGAGGAACCAGAGGGGAGGAGAAGCCCAGTGGAGCCAGAGGGGTGGAGAGTTGAGGAGCAGCAGCTTACTCGGAAGTCCAAGGCGGAGCTAGAGCGACAATGGACCAAGGTGGAGCTAGAGGGGCGAGGGACCCCAGTGGAGCCTGATGGATGACAGTCCACGGTGGAGCGGAGGGAGCATTGAGCCAAGGTGGAGCTGATGGGTCGGAGGGCCGAGGTGGATTCTGGGGCTTGGAGGCTTGAGCTGAAGCTGTGAGATCCACAGGAGAAGGCAGAGCTGATGACTAAGAATCCCCAGGCAGATTCATGCAGCTGAATAGAAGCACTGGAATAGCCAAGGTGCTGAAGGGAGACAGCGGAGATGCCAGATCTTAGAAGTTCCTAGTGTTATCCTCGAGGGAGCATTCCCCCTGCTCCAGAAGGAGGAGGTGGACAGCCATTTAAAGCCTGAGGCAAATAATGGAAATATGCTTATTATGACTATTTTATTAAAACCTGCAAAAACCTTTTTGAATATTGTCCAAGATATAGGCTAATCAATATTAGTCAGTCGTGTCTGTCATAAACAATCCGCAATCCAATGAAACTATAACCACAAACCATTAACCTGTTAACTGTCACCCCCACTTTTTTTTTTTAGACAAGAAAATGCACTATCCAAACTTAAATGGATGTAATTCAAGAATACTTTGGAGTATAGACAGAAATTTGGCAGATTATTGTAGAAGTGAAATAACTTATGTAAGTGAAACAGAAAAAAAGTTATAGAAGTTTAAGTTTATGAAAATGTAAAATGTAAAAATATAATATTTTATATTTTATATAAAATATATATTTTACAAAACAAGTTTTACTCTAAAACTGCAAGGAAATCAAAGCCAAAAAACTCAACAAGTTCTGTTCCAAATTTCAGGTTGATATCTCAAAAAATGAGCTTTCAGTAAGATTTTGTTTGGGCGCAGTACAACACTTTTTCACTAGATGACAACCAAGCTCCATTGGTGACTATATAAAGGGGCCTCCATTTCTATATATGGTTTTAGTGATCTGAACCATATATTTCCATCATTTTCATACAATTTATGAAGTAGACATCCTATATAGATATATATCCTATATAGGAAGTTTGGCAGACCTTTTTTTCTCAAAAAATTGAATGGATGTTATCTTTTGGCATGAAAACAAACATGTTTCAACCAATCTTTAATGATTTTTCATTTTCATCGCTATTTCAAAATAAAGGTCTGAACATGCCTTATGAGTATGAAAATATGCTTGTTGCAAATTGATAAATTACTGCTCCTCTGTAATTTATTTTGAAAAAATAAATTACAGAGGGCCCACCGGTGGGCCCGTGACAGTTAACAGGTTAAGCGAGTGAAAGGCAATAATCATTGGTATTGAGTTGTTAGAAAAGAAATGCATAGTGACATCATAGCATGATGAACCTATGATGAACCTATGATTCAGCTTTCTGAACCAGTAAACTGAGCCGAACTGTCCGAAAAGAACCAGTTTGTGGAAATGAATCGGACTTTGCATCACTAGGCTTCGATGGACTAGATGAATAACAAGACAAGGAAAAAGGTGTGCAACTAATAAGAAACCTTGACGACTAATGAAAAACAAAACAGTGACAGAGAACTATGACTAGAAACTGAATGAGACAATGAAGCAACATGATGGTGACATTATATATGTATATATGTATATAATATATATATATATATATATATATATATATATATATATATATATATATATATATATATATATATATATATAATGAATAAATAAAATGTGAGAAAGAGAAATAAAAAGAAAAGAAAAAAGAAGAAAAGAAAAAGGAAAAAACTTAACGTACATACGAGATATTAGAGTGGGTATATTATTCTAAAAATTATTTAGGTAATAAAGGTAATAATCCTCTAATAATTCAGTATAATTTCACATCAGTTATTACATCATTTGAGATCATGTTAACGGATGTTAAATGATACAAGTGATCAGATGTGCATTTCTCAAAGCCAACTATGGTTGCAAGTTCCATCATTACCAACACAATTCAAGGGTTTTGCACGGTTTTCTGTGTTTGAGTTTGTTTCTATGGTTTCTCATTGATTTGATTATCATGTGCACCTGTTGTTCATTTCTATGATTAGTTTGACTTGTGTACTTGTTTATTTCAGTTCATTGTCTGTTTTTGTCACATTATACAAGATTGTTCTGTTCATGTTTTCAAGTCAAGAATATTCATGAATATTTAATATTGCATTCCTTGTTAATAAACATCACAACTGCTGCGATTAGATCCTGCTTTTGTCATTTTTATTTGTAACCGACATTGACACCATGAGAATGTTGTCATGACTGACCGTACCCAGTTTGAAATACTAGTTTACTAAGTATTTCTACTGGATCCACACACACACACACACAAAAGCTTGAAATGGGAGATTGCATTGGACTACATTTGCCAGTGATAATATACTACACTACGATAGATTTGTCATTGAAAAGAAGAATGCAAACAGGTAATCATCTGAACAGTTTTTATTGAACAACACTCAGGCAAAGAGCAGGTGAGTTTCTGGTAGCAGATTGATGCTATATGTTACTGGCATGAGAATGAGAGTTTTATCTGTTTTGCAGGTTCTGGAGAGGAGTGGCTGAAGGGCTAAACACAGGCAAACGAAGATACACAGAATACAAAAGTCAGGACAGTCCGACGCACAGGAAAGTAATCCACAGGTAAGTAGTTCAGTATTGAATGACGAGACCAGACAACCATGTATGTTTGGTGCTTTTATAGAGGAACTGATCAGGCTGACAGCAGACAGGTGTGGTGAGTGTTGAGTGTGCACAGGTGGTAGCCAGAGAGGATGATGGGAAATGTAGTGTGCTGAAGTGACTGGTCTGGTGACTGAGGATTGTGACAGTTATATGTATTTGTACTATATTATTTTGTTTCCCGTTTTATTTGGTGCTTTAACTGACAAGGTAGAATAACAATTATTTCGTAAAATTTTGCCACATTGCACCAAAGATGTGCAACAAAACAAAACATGTTAGAACTCATCCTAGCGCTTTGGCACTTTACTAATAACTAGACTATACAGTTTAGGGATAAAGTGCTCGCAGTTTAACAGGGGAATTGATGGAGAAGTGAAGTCTGAGTGTCATGCCCTAGGCAATGTTCTGTTGGGAAACCCTGGGTCCAGCCATTCATGTGCATGTCAATTTGACACATGCCACCTACCTAAACATTGTTGCAGACCAGGTACACCCTTTCATGACAATGGTGTTCCCTGGTGGAAGTGGCCTCTTTCAGCAGGATAATGCACACTGCACACATTGTTCAGGAATGATTTAAAGGTGCCCTAGAATTAAAAATTGAATTTACCTTGGCATAGTTAAATAACAAGAGTTCAGTACATGAAAATAACATACAGTCTCAAACACCATTGTTTCCTTCTTCTTATATAAATCTCATTTGTTTAAAAGACATCCGAAGAACAGGCGAATCTCAACATAACACCGACTGTTACGTAACAGTCAGGATCATTAATATGTATGACCCCAATATTTGCATATGCCAGCTCATGATCAAGCCATTAGACAAGGGCAGCCAGTATTAACGTCTGGATCTGTGCACAGCTGAATCATCAGACTAGGTAAGCAAGCAAGAACAACAGCGAAAAATGGCAGATGGAGCAATAATAACTGACATGATCCATGATATCATGATATTTTTTGTGATTTTTAAATTGTCTTTCTAAATGTTACGTTAGCATGTTGCTAATGTACTGTTAAATGTGGTTAAAGTTACCATTGTTTCTTACTGTATTCACGGAGACAAGAGAGTCGTCGTTATTTTTAAACACTTGCAGTCTGTATAATTCATAAACACAACTTCATTCTTTATAAATCTCTCCAGCAGTGTGTAATGTTAGCTTTAGCCACGCAGCACTATCAAACTCATTCAGAATCAAATGTAAACATCCAAATAAATACTGTACTTACGCGATTAGACATGCTGCATGACGAACACTTTGTAAAGATCCATTTTGAGGGTTATATTAGCTGTGTGAACTTTGTTTATGCTGTTTAAGGCAAGCGCAAACTCTGTGGGCGGGGATCACGAGAATTTAAAGGGGCCGCAGCTTGAATTGGCGCATATTTAATGATGCCCCAAAATAGGCAGTTAAAAAAAATGAATAAAAATAAAATCTATGGGGTATTTTGAGCTGAAACTTCAGACACATTCAGGGGACACCTTAGACTTATATTACATCTTTTAAAAAGACGTTCTACGGCACCTTTAAGGAAAATACATTCAAGGTGTTGTCCTGGCTTCCAAATTCCCCATCTTTCAATCCAATTAAACATGGGAGCAGGGATGTGCTAGACCACCTCGCAATCTACATGACTTGAAGTGCTGCTAATGTCTTGGTGCCAGATACCAACGGATAGCTTCAGGGGTCTTGTAGAGTCCTGTTTTGGTAGAGCACAGATGGTGGTCGTAATGTTTTGGCTCATCGGTGTGTGTGTGTGTGTACATATACTGTATATATATACAGGTTATATAATGGTTTGTGCGTGTGTGTTACAGAGCCCTTCTGCTGCTATGCTGGAGTATAGAAGACTGACAGTAGGTTGATGATTATTTTAAGTAATATGGTCTGATGTTAGGGCGTCAAAAAATAACAGACACCATCCCCTCCTTTCCATTCCATGACCACACCTCCTGCTCTGAGGATGATGGAGAGAACGTAGCAGAAACAGAGAGAGTGAAGGAGCAGTGGGAGTGGATGTGTGTGAAAATGGCACTCTCAGCTCTTTCTGTGTGAAGATGCACGACCATCTGCGGGAATACGTGTGCACGTCTGGACGTCATTTGTCCAGTGTGGAGGGATATTATGTGAGTGTGTGTGTGAGAGAGAGAATGCCAGGAGTAGTTCTGTCAGATGATGTATGTGTTTCTTCAGTGCTGTGATTAGTGCTGTGGTGTGGGGGAGCTAGACTCACCTCATCAGTTCCACTCACTGTCACACACACACACACACACACACACACACACACACACACACACACACACACACACACACACACACACACACACATACAATAACCACAAACATCATCATACCAACACGCATTTACCAAGCTAAATTGGGACATGCAATTAATAAAGACCAACGCTAACCCTGCTCTAATCTTCTGTAATTTTAGATTAAAAAATATGTATTTTATATAAGAATTCTGATTTGTCAGACTACTAACAGTAAATTTTGGTCCTACTTTATATTAAGTGGCCTTAACTACTGTGTACTTACATTTAAATGAATCATTTGATACAATCACTTATTGTATACATACATGTTTTTACATTGTACTTATATTTTTAAAATACTGCATGTAATTACATTTGTAATTAATTTCTGTAACTACATTTATAATTATACTGTTGACCCATCCCTTACCCCTTAACCCACCCGTTAACCTACCCAAACCACCAAACCTGTCCCTAACATTACCTGTATCCCACCTCAATAGCAGCAAACAAGTGTTTAACAATACAATATGAACACAAGAAGTACATTGTACTTATTATTTGATGTAAGTACATAGTAGTTAAGGCCGCCTAATATAAAGTGGGACCTATTTTTTTTAATATATATTTAAAATGATTTTATTTTATTTATATCTGCTCCCCCCTCACCTTTCTAAGAATCTGAACGTCTACTGTCATTTTCCTCTGGCATCTGTCCCTGTTCATTCTCCTTCTGTCTCTCTTTGTATGTGTGTAACAGAGAGAGTGTGTAGAGATCACTGAAGCGATTGGAGGTAAGTGTTGTCCCTGCATTTGTCTTAATTAATCTTTAATGAAATGGCCTCATCTTACCTCTCTCTCTCTCTCTCTCTCTCTCATAAATGAAAGATGGAGCTGAGCAGTTCTGGTCTCAGTGTATTATTAAGGTTGAGCTGCTCGTCGTTTTCTTCTTCTCTCTAATATTTGACTAGCTGCTTTCTCCATTCCCAGGTCATGTTCAGGTTCCTTCTGATGTGTGGAAGTTTTATTTAAAGGTGCAGAATGTAATTTCTGTGAGACTTTATGTTTGCAGTTCTGTTTAGTATGGCATTAATGGCACAGAAATTACACATTTCGCTTCTGAAATGTAAAAAGTATTATCATGCAATTGTTACCTTAAAGATATATTTCTACCTGTTTTAAACCATAAAAATGAGTTTATCAATGTATTTAGGTTAATTCAGTTAGGTTAAATAATATTTTAGAAAACCAGTTAATTTAGATGTTTTGTTTTTTTTTTTTGTGCTAACTGTCATTGATAAGAGAAAATGATCATGCTTTACCTGAACTTTCATTCAGGCTGCATGTTGCTTCATGTTTACACTGGTCTGACGCTGCAGAAGTTCAGTCTTGACTGTGTTCATCAGGGGCAAATGAGGTTCTTGTCCAGAATGACACCAAGGTTCTTGGCTCTTGGAAAACATCATATGGGTATTGCATATGTAAGAATGATAGAAAAAGCCATGAAAGGTAATGACTTTGCAAAGTGATTATGTGTAAAGAGGGAATAAAAATGGTCCGAGTACTGATCCCTGTGGAACACCGGCGGGTCAGGTAGGTTCAGTTCTCGATGTAGGACTTGAATCCTGTGAGCCATAGAAAATATGAACAGTTCCACTGGCTGATCCATGTGTTCTCCGCAGGGCTTGTTTGATAGTTAAAAAAGTTCTTCTTCACTCTCACACTTTCTCTGTCTTTCCTGTTCAGTGAGGCCTTTAAGGGTCTGTGCCTGGTTCGTCAAAACTCTGTCACACAGCCATTCTTGCATCACATCCGAACAGAAACACTCTAAGCAAAATCAATCGGCTGTTTTTCTTCAGAGCAAAATCTATCACTCAGATCAGTGTAACATACATTTATCACACACAGCTGACTGTTTCAGAGCAAGCAGTGAGGGGAATCTCACCCAGCATTACTTGCCTTGGGAACGAACTTCAGTGACTTGAGAAGCTTGACTTCATTTTATTATTAGAAATAGTCTGAATATATTTTGGACACAGGATTCTGTGAATCTGAGATCACAATAGCAAAATGTTCCTGTGCAAAAAAAGGACCATTGTCTATTGTCAATAGTGTAGCGATGTATGAATCACAGCTCACACAGAAATCACTTTCCAAGGGACCAACTTGAACCCATTGCGATATCAGCATGGGAAATTTTTGCTCTCACATGAAATTCTGGATTTCTATTATAAGGACTGGATTTCATCCATGAAAATTCATCAAACAACAATAAATGTGACTGTATCATAAAATGGCAGCAGATTGTGAAATGGAAAACCAGGAATGAGGTTGATTGTGGAATTTTTGGGAAATTGCTGTTGCTCAGCTTACATCCCAGGCAGTGGTCTCAAACTCAATTCCTGGAGGGCCACAGCTCTGCACTGTTTTGCTCCAACCCTAATCAAACACACCTGATCCAGCCAATCAAGGTCTTCAGGATTACTAGACACTTCCAAACAGGTGTGAGTTGGAGCTAAACTCTGCGGAGCTGTGGCCCTCCAGGAATTGAGTTTGAGACCACTGATCCCAGGTGTCCAATCTCACTTTTGCAAAGTTTAGTTCTAATCCTAATGAAATGCACTGGAAACAGCTAATAAAAAAATCTTCCAGTCTGGTGTGTTGGGGCAGGCTGGAGCTAAATTTTGCAGGACATCAGCCCACCACGAGCATGATTGGACACACCTGACATACATAATCATGTGACAGCTATATTAAGCTGCAGTTTGTATGTGGCCCTGGTGAAGCCAGAACCTACAGTATCACTGAGGAAAGCAGACGTATCTTTATACCATTTATGGCCATCGGGACTATTATCACCTGTTTTGTCCTTCAAAGTCTGAGCACAGTCACAAAGAGGCATGTGGTAAATAAACAACTCTTGACTTCTGCAGTGGGGAACAGCATAAGAGAAAATCACTTATTTTAAATCACAGCAGTATAGGTGATGGAAATTTAGACTTGACTGCTTTCATTACATTCTACATTACAAATGATCCTTTGTCAGAAAAACAATCTTTTCAACTTTTCAAATGCTGGTCCAAGCTGGTTTAAACTGATTAGCTTGTTTGGTGCTGGTTTAGCCAGTGAAATTACACAACCATATGCTGTCAACCATAATGGTCTTTCTGAAGAAACTGAAAATTGCTGGTTAACCTATTTACAAAACCACACCAGCATCTGTAACATATGCTGGTCTTTACAACAGATAAGTATGTGGTTTATTCCTTTTCAAGTAATTACCAGGAGTATAACTGTTTGCAAGTTATATTTTTTAAAAGTCAATTTAAGATCGATTTAAATACCTACATGACAGTTATAAGTAAAGCAGGTGCGGCAAAGAAGTACAGTAACTCAGTTTGTGTGTCCCTCTCTACAGAACACAAGAGAGACAAACACAAGTTTTACAAGAGAAGATGATGTTGTGCAGAAAATTATAATAAAAAAACTGGTGCAGTGGTTCATGGAGGCTGGAGGGAAGGTTCATTTCACCCCTGCACACAAACATTATCATACACACACAATGTGAGGAAAGTCTAATTAATGTGTTAATGACAGTTGGACCTGTGGTTAGCTAGGGAGTGTATAATAAATTGTGATAATAAAAATGCATCACTGAACCCTTCTGAGGGTTTATTTAATGTAGTTACAAAAATGCCAGCAGCTGATGTGGACCAGAGAGCTTCCCCGTACACTTCATTTTCAACATCAGACCTCACACTGGGCACGGTAATAATCACACACACACACTCACACACACACACACACACACACACACACACACACACGTTTGTTTTTGTGAATTGTGGGGACTTTCCATAGACTTCAATGCATTTTACACTGAACAAACTGTACATTCTATCCCCCTACCCTGCCCCTACCCCTAAACCTAACCCTCACAGGAAACTGTGCAAACTTTTACTTTTTCACAAAAACTCATTCTATATGATTTATAAACCCATTTACATTGTGGGGACCGCTGGCTGGTCCCCACGATGTAGGTGAACTCAGGTTTATATTACATCATGGGGACATTTGGTCCCCACAATGTAATATAAACAAAAGCACACACACACACACACACACACACACACACACACACACACACACACACACACACACACACACACACACACAGAGAGAGATTCTCTGCACTGGATTGCACGTTGCAGGTGAGTTTGTAGTTTTCATTAATTACATATATTTCAAGGCTATTATTGACATATTACAGTAGCATTTTCACTGTTTTCTAGTTTTGTACTTCACTGGCAATTGACGTTCCTTGCTTTATGAGAAAAAAATAAGAAAGAAAAACAACAAGACTTGCAAAGATATTTTCTGAAAACAATATTTCTTGTCAAGTAAAATATACCTTGCTTTTTATATATATATACCTTTTCTTATGGATATCAAGACAAAAACAATTATTTTTGCTTCTTTCCAAGTTAGCAAGCCAGTTCAGATAGCGGCCATTTTGGTTGCAACCTGGGCAGACCATGGCTGCGTTCCAGTTCGGTTTTAAACACGCACTTGCGAACTTCCCTAAACACTTCCCCTCGGGGGAATCCCTGCCGCCATTTTGAAGTGCGTTCCACTTCGTGAAGTGGACAAGGGAAGTTTATATGGACAGACCCTCGCTCCCTCGGTCAAAATTTTGGACCGAGGGAGCGAGTCTACTTCATATGTACACTTCAGGCAGCTCCATAACCCACAATGCAACACGATTGTGACGTCACCGCATATCGCGTTTAATTTACCCGAATTTACCCCACCACAAACAACTCTATGATATATTAATTATTTTTTAAACATTTAAAACACACATATATACATATAGAATGCTGTATTAAACAATTTTGTAAGGGAAAAAAAATAAATAATAAATCAGCTCCTTTGCGGATTCCAAGTGATCAAGGGCTTAGGATGTTCCAGTTCAGCCCATACAAAGGTTCCGCCAGAAGTGGGCACTCGTGCAACGTAAGCAATGACGTACATCTGAGTCAACGAGACTGAGTGAAGTTAGCGAGGGAAGGGCACTTAAAAACCGAACTGGAACACAGCCCATGTGATGCCTTTTTCAGTAAGGGAACCAGCTTCTTTAACTGAAAGACATGACTTCCTTTCTACAATGTATTAAGATTTCAGTCTCTTTTCAGTCTCTGACAAAACACATGGGTTCATGGGAATATGAACTCTGGTGATAATACTATAAGGATGGGAGATCTGGGCTGGTAGTCACTTTATCCAATATGATGATCTTCATCAACACCATTATCATTGTTTTGAAGCGGCTAGATGCTGTTAAATTATTGAGTGCACTGAAGGGAACTGGCGGGTTAAAGGTGCCAGAGTTTTGTACTACTTCAGTTTGAATATGAATCATTAGCAACAGCTGAACTAAAGCTTTACAGTACAAAGAGAAATGTCTGGAAACTTCCTCGTCTTTGATGTGGTACAAAGCCTCTTCTGTGGAGAGAAAAACCCTGAAACACACACACAAGGGCTATGTTCGGTATGCAATACTAGCATGCAATATATACCATATGTGAAACAGTATAATTATAAAATATGATTTCACCACATTGCATGCTAACTTCAGTGAATTACTAATCCAAGATGGTATAAAAAACAGGTTAAAATCTACTGATCTGAGCAATTAATGATTCAGAAGGTGTAAGTAGTGTGGTAGGACAGAAAATCTAACTTTTTCCTCCAACTTCAAAATCGTCCGACTTCATTGTTTTACCTTTTTTTTGTTTGTTTGTTTCTGTAAATGCCGTTTGACATAGTTTTTGCACATTCGCTTTGTAAAAACTGGATTGGTACTTCTGCCTATGTCACATGTGATCTTTCCAACATGATTACGTAATGCGTGGCGCATCGCAGAGCAATGCAAGATGAGCATTTGTGGTTGAAAAGTGTATACATTTTTTTTTTTATTTTAGAAAATGGCTGATTGTTTCTCTAGATAAGACTCTTATTCCTCGTCTGGGATCATGTAGAGCTCTTTGAAGCTGCACTGAAACTGACATTTGGACCTTCAACCAGTTGATCCCCAGTGAAGTCCACTATATGGAGAAAAATCCTGGTATGTTTTCATCAAAAACCTTCATTCTTTTCGACTGAAGAAAGAAAGACATGAACATCTTGGATGACATGGGGGTGAGTAAATTATCAGGCAATTTTCATTCTGAAGTGAACTAATCCTTTAAGCTTAAAAGCTTGAGCTAAGTAATACCCTCACACATAAAAAATACCTACAAATGTAGTGGTGGTTCTCCAGATGACTCTGAAAGAATAAGGGAGTTTGACAAGAGCCAGACACTGACATGTCTAAGCATGTCAAATACACCTGAAGCACTTCAAAATGCTTAGTAGTCTGAAAGCACACTTCTGGTATTAAATAGTACAATCAGTGTAACAAAGAACACCACTCTAATGTACAGTAGAACATCTCCCTAACGTCAATCATATATAACTAGATTTTTACATTATCTGGAGAAAATGTAAGTGACGATTGTCTATACAAAAGTCATTGCTGTAATGCTAGGGTGTTTGCCAGAGCATTGCAACACATTGTCTTATAGTGCTCTGAAGCAATTTCTAGCACATTGCTATATGGTTGCTTGAGTGTTCTGGTTGGTTGTTCACTGGGAAGTCAAAAGATCCCACCCCAAATCATGGATTTTCCCTGTCTGACTAAAGTAAAATGATTTCATTGTAAGTGTGACTTGATTGTATTATATTAGTTAAATTAAATAACAAAATGAACTTAGAGGCAGTATAATATCAATAAAGTACAAGCCTCATGTTCAAATTCTCTATCATAGCCAATATTGGGCTGATTTGAGATGTTTTTGCTTGTTGACTGAGATGGTCAGTCACTATCTGGTTATGCTCAGTCAAGTCAGGCACCATGTCGCCTGGTTCTCAGAGGTCCGGGTTCAAGCTTGGCCTACAGGCAGAGGCTGAACATGCTCCGTGACACCACTTAACCCTCAAGCTCCATCCAGGTCATCTTGCCACAACATTGCCCTCTATGTGACACTGGACAGCAGCACTGAGAGCACAAAGCCAGCCTGTAGCCTGCAGCTCTCACACACACAGTTCAATCAACAGTCCTTCATTTCAGCTGAGAAACCGTGAACTCATTAGGGCTTCAGTGACCACCGCCTCACCCTGCTGGGGTCACTATCTGGACCAGACACTGGGGTCAGAGTAAGGATCCACTCTGGGATGGATGGCTTAGGTCATTGTGTGGGCCACAGATGAACAAAACCGACGAGAGAAGCTGAAGACAAGGGGAGATTATGATGGACGGAAATTAGATAAATTGTGTTTATATGATAAATCACACAGGGATAACATGGCATCAAGCAAACTCTCATCCACACCACTAAGGATCTTATATATAGGCTTTGCACAAAAAAGTCTTGTTAGAACCACATACCAGGTTTTTACAATGAGCACTTCAAAGGAAGAAGAAGCTTCAGGATTTAATTTCTCTCATAATTTGGCAGTTTGGAATAGACTCAATTCACGATACATATCGTTTCAAAGCAGCTTTACAGAGAATGCATGTCAACATTACAATTTAGAGAATGCAGTTAGCTAATAATGTAATAATTTAGGCAATTTAATTTATAACCACTGTTAGCAGTTTAATTGAAGGTAGAAGCAATGAGCTCCTGGAAATAATGATTACATATTAACAATAATTAGGATATCTAGAAATTTGGGAATGTGCATGTTGACCCAGATATTGCATCTTCTGAAGTCCTCACAGGAGTTGGGACCATCTCTTCAAAGGTGTTGGTCATCTGAGGTCTTCTTAAGAGGCTGGATCCAAACTGAAGCTAGTGTACTGTCTAGTCACCTCGGGATGGGCATCAGAAAGAAAAGCAAATGGAGAATAATTAACGTAATTAGTGTAGCTGAGGTTTATGTCTTACTTAAATCATTTTAAGCAAGACAATACAAATATATAACCCTAACAAATCAAATAGCCTAACAGTTAAAAATGCAGTAAGTGATTTCTGAGAAACGCTGTTGATATTTGAAATCGCCAAAACAAACACAGCCCTGGGTCACACCCCTATCTTGATAGTTCCACACCCAAATTCATGAACCTCACTTCTAATGAGTGGACACGCCCCTTACTGCTGATTGGCTACAAGTGTTTTTTGGTGCTCAGTCTGATCCACTTTCAACAGCATTCCTCAAAAATCGCTTACTACTATTACATGAACATAGATGTCTGGATTAGATTTTTGTGATAGTAAATTAGCTGAGATTAAATCTTACTCCTAGTCAATGGTATAGGTATAAACTGAAAAGATTTGACTTGTATCCATGGTGAAAATAAAAATGATACAGTGGCCCGTTTAATATACAGGAAACACTATTTGGAGACGACAACTTATTGAAAGTTTTTTTTTTTTCCGCAGGCCTGAATTGTTGGAATTCACTGACAAATTATCACCACAGTTGCAATATGTAACAGATAGAAATAGATTGCTGTGTGATTGTTTTACAATCTGCTTAATTACTTTTTTTTGGCTAAGCAGCCATCGTTAAGAGTCAGTAAATTTAAGATTGTAATCATATCAATGTGAATAGCTGTGGTCGAATGTGTCAGCATGGACACTGGCCATTGCTGTGCCAAATAATAGTTTTAAATTGCACTACAGGCCATCTGGTGCAACCAGCCCCTGGTGTTCAATCAACTCCTACCATTGGAATTGACTCTCAATTCCAAATGTCTCGGAATTGAAGAATCAGCCCTTTTTGGAATCCCAACCCTACTCTATATTACCTTGCATGCAGAAAATTTGCTCTTCAATGCTAGATGGAGCCATTTTCTCTGGCTTTGGGGGGCCTGAACTACAGTAGTTCATACAGGAAAACAGCAGCCTAATAAAGGGTTTGACTGGCACAAAGTGTTTTATGTTGTCTGAACATACAAAAAATACCAAATTTAAATGTATTTATCTACAAGATACATTTGATGTACACTCTTAGCCCAGATTTTATATTAACTTAAAAATATAAATACAATATACTTAAAATATTTAAGTTTGGTTGCTTTACTTATAAAATATGAGTATATTCTACTAATTTGTGGGTGTATTTGAATGTGTTAATAAATGCACTTAAATTATGAAGTTTTTCTCCTGGCCACGCCTCCTACACACTGGTTTGTGGCAGGTAATGACGCCATTTTGTCCTGGTGTGTGTGAATTCAAGGAGCTGTTGATGAATAGTTGGAACATTTGTTTTGGCTGTTCTACAGACATTTTTTCCAAACATTTACCTTTTTATACTGTAGTTTTTCACCAAATGAGAAACTCTCAATTTTTAAGTTACCATCATTGAGATCAGGGTTTGTTTTAGTTGAGCTCTTGACCCTTGACTTGTTAATATGTTTGGGCAGTTTTGACTGCATTAAAACTAACCAGACAATCAAAGTTATAAGATGATCAGGTGGTGTTGATTATGTTTTCACATAATCATTATTTGATCTGAATCACTGAACTCATCTAGAGCCCAATCTCTGATAAGCAACATATTCTGATAAACAGATCAACTCTATACATTAGAAAACAAGCTACTAAAAAGTCACAGAAAAACAGCAAAACTTAAATAGTGAGAATAAAGAAAATTACTAAAACAATTCAGCTCATAATTTATTCATGCAGCAATGCATGATGGGAGGCATGGATGCATTTTGATTGGTGGCAAGTTAACTTGCTTAGTACATTGAACTTAAATATACTATGTATAATAACTACAAAATAATTTAGTAATTTAATTTTAAGTTAAATGAACTCAAATTATTAAGTTAACATTACTTAAAAATTTTAAGGCAACAAGTTACCTTTGTTTTTTTAAGTAGATTCTTCTTATCCGGGTTTACAGTGTAAATAGTATTTTGTATTTTAAATCTGAAATACTGCCCATCCCTGTATGTACCTGTGAGGGTAAACCAGACTCAATGACAGATGTAACCAATCCAAAAAGTTGTTTTTTGAACAGATGGGAGAATGGCACAATTCAGGTGAGTAAATAACACATAAACAGTCTTTGAATGAATATTGGTGGATAACTTGCATTTCTTTTCTTTGTAGGTTGAGAATGGTGAGGATAACGGAGCAACTGGATGAAGTGCACACCTCTTTACGAGCATGGTGAGTATACTGATAATCTTGTTCCACAGGTTTCAGGCATCAAGACGAAGGAGATTGTTGGAGAGATGAAAGAGACACAAGGGAATCAGTGCAGGTGATAAACAAGCTGAACAACAAAGGGAAGTGGAGCAGGAAAGGAGTCTGCTCAAGAGAGAGTGAAGGTAGAGTCTGGCGTGTCTGTAACAGTTCCAATAAGTACCAGATATTATACAATAAATTAAAACGGGTGCTCATGTGACCAGCGTCGGCCAATAATTAGCCGGCGTTCGGACGTAAACACGGAAGCTCTGCACTGTGTTTACTGCTCCAACTGCGTAGGAGACTGACAGGGAAGAGGAAAAACTGTTGAATAAAGTTGTTAGTTTTGCGCACAAAAAGCATTCTTGTCGCTTCATAACATTAAGGTTGAACCACTGTAGTCACATGGACTATTTTGACAATGTCTTTACTACTTCTCTGGACCTTGAATGTGGTTATTTCGTTGCTTTCTATGGGAGATAAAAAAAAACCTCTCAGAGCAAACATATCTTAATTTGTGTTCTGAAGATGAACTTACGGGTGTGGAAGGACATGAGGGTGAGTAATTAATGACAGAAATTTCTCTTTTTTTTCATTTTTTTTTTTTTCATTTAACTAAAGTAAAATCCGATGTACAGATCTTATGTGCTGGTGAAGTTCATATTCAGCTACAGGTGATTTTATTTTTACGCTCTTCTCCCCACAGTTCCCTGTTACTTTTCTGCCTACTTACAGGATTTTTTTTTTTTTTAGGCAATTAATACCTAATAATCAATTGTGCCAATCACCCCAGCCTCAGACTCAATAACGAACACAACAGATAAAAACCTAATCCAAACCCACAAATGTACTTAAAATGAACCTCAACCCTGAACTAAAGTAATTGACTCGTTCACTAACAAGGAACACACACACACTCGACACACATAGAGAGTATAAGAATAGATTTGTTTCATAAGCCATACCTTTCTTGCTTTTTCTTTATACCTGTGAGTTTATATAAGAAATAAATAATGAGAATGTAGTATATATGTAGTGTAATTTTACATGAGAAAGAAGGAGAGTTGTTTTTCCCCCTTCTCTATCTTAGTTCCCATGATACTGCAACAATTACTCCCTGCCTGCTTGGCGGTTGTGTTGTTTTAGTTGAGAATGTTTGTTATCCTCTCTCATTCTTCCTCTCTTTCTCTCTCTCTCCTGCGAACAGTATTAATCATAATAGAGAGTGTTATTTATCACCTGCCAGTCCAGAAATGATCGTTTTGGCACCGCTGGGCAGGACAACCAAACGCACCAAATTAAATAAAACATTTAACCACATACGCACATGCACAAACACATGATCACACCCGGTTTCACAGCAAATACACAACTAGAAAACAACTACACAGACATTCTACCCACATTCACACATATTCTTTCTGTGTTCATCCCTGTCTCTTTTCTCTCATTCCACTGATTAATGGGTTTTACAGCAATGTTCAGTGGCAAATGTTTATATGAGTAAAATGTGTTTTGATGTTTGGTCATATATTTTCCCTGAGCTGTCTGTTGGTGAATTACACTGAAATGCATGGGAATTGTACAGTGGGTTCCAAAAGTCAGAAACCACTAGTGAATTCACAGTGATCTCTGACTTTTGGTTTCAGAAAAGGACAATAAAGTCTTGGACTTAGACTATAACACTGGACTTTTCCTCTTTAATACACACAGTTCTTAAAGGGTTAGTTCACCCAAAAATGAAAATTCTGTCATTAATTACTCACCCTCATGTCATTCCACACCCGTGAGACCTTTGTTCATCTTCCGAACACAAATGAAGATGTTTTTTGATGAAATCTGAGAGCTTTTTGTCCCTCCATAGACAGCTACGCAACTACCACTTTGATGCTTCAAAAAGTTCATAAAGAAATCGTAAAACTAATCCATTTGAGTTGAGCGGTTTAGTCACAGCACATTTGAGCTTCAGCAAGAACCAATGAGGTTCATTCTCGTGTTACGCAGCACTTTTGACCTTTCGCAAGAACCAATGAGGTTCATTCTCGTGTTACGCAGCACTTTTGAAGATCCGCAAGAACCAATGAGGTTCATTCTCGTGTTACGCAGCACATTTGAGCTTCAGCAAGAACCAATGAGGTTCATTCTCGTGTTACGCAGCACTTTTGACCTTTCGCAAGAACCAATGAGGTTCATTCTCGTGTTACGCAGCACTTTTGACCTTTTGCAAGAACCAATGAGGTTCATTCTCGTGTTACGCAGCACTTTTGACCTTTCGCAAGAACCAATGAGGTTAATTCTCGTGTTACGCAGCCCGTTTGAGCTTCCGCAAGAACCAATGAGGTTCATTCTCGTGTTACGCAGCACTTTTGACCTTTCGCAAGAACCAATGAGGTTAATTCTCGTGTTACGCAGCACATTTGAGCTTCCGCAAGAACCAATGAGGTTCGTTCTCGTGTTACGCAGCACTTTTGACCTTTCGCAAGAACCAATGAGGTTCATTCTCGTGTTACGCAGCACATTTGAGCTTCAGCAAGAACCAATGAGGTTCATTCTCGTGTTACGCAGCACTTTTGACCTTTAGCAAGAACCAATGAGGTTCATTCTCGTGTTACGCAGCACATTTGAGCTTCAGCAAGAACCAATGAGGTTCATTCTCGTGTTACGCAGCACATTTGAGCTTCAGCAAGAACCAATGAGGTTCATTCTCGTGTTACGCAGCACATTTGAGCTTCAGCAAGAACCAATGAGGTTCATTCTCATGTTACGCAGCACATTTGACCTTTTGCAAGAACCAATGAGGTTCGTTCTCGTGTTACGCAGCACTTTTGACCTTTCGCAAGAACCAATGAGGTTCGTTCTCGTGTTACGCAGCACGTTTGAGCTTCCGCAAGAACCAATGAGGTTCATTCTCGTGTTACGCAGCACTTTTGACCTTTCGCAAGAACCAATGAGGTTAATTCTCGTGTTACGCAGCACGTTTGAGCTTCCGCAAGAACCAATGAGGTTTATTCTTGAAGTGGTGGTAGTTAAAAGTGGTAATGGAGAGTAAAGAACTGGCTCAGATTTCATTAAAAATATCTTAATATGTGTTCCAAAGATGAATGAAAGTCTTACGGGTTTGGAACAACACAAGGGTGAGTAAATTATGACAGAATTTTCATTTTTGGGTGAACTAACCCTCTAAGCTTTAGACTGAAGAAAAGTCTGTCATTGCACGTGTCCCTTCCAGACAGGAAAAAGAGAAGGATGGAGGGAGAGTAAAAGAAAGAGAGGCAATGGAGTGACCTTAATGTAAAACTGTACTTAATCACACTGCAGCCAGATCAATAGAGAGTCCTGGGTGGCCGTCCGTGGGGCCGTTAGCAAACGCAGTCTTGCAAGGAAGGAGAACATGTTTGATAACCTCTAGAACTGAAATACACAACATTTATTCTTATAGATGAAACGCCTCCTGACCTCTTACATACTCTGAAGGCATTCATTTGGACTGTATTTCAGATCAGAATGGCAGTTTTCTGTATTTTTTTGTATTTGTGGGTACATAAGGAAAATATTTGTTTTGAATCCACTGTTTTAGCAGATGGAGGTCAGCTGTGATACATATTCTTGGACACAGATTGTGAGATTGATTTGTGGTACAGTGTGTCAGGGATTAATGAAGTGCTACAGCTCGCCACACAGATGCTGTCTTGAGATGCTCCTGCTACATCTCTCTCACTTCGGGACTGTTCACTCAAAACAGGTCCTGGTTCATCTCTAGACACTGCCTTATTCAGAGGTAGGAAGGAACATGTTCAAGCAAAATCCCATCTACAGAGATGCCTCCTTTGGTCTATCTGATATATTGCTATTATGGTGTCTTGGAAGACAAACCATTTTCCTTAAACTGCCTATTCAAGAGCAGACTGACCACTCGTAATGGAGCTTTATGGCACTGATGATGAGGCTCAATATACTGCGGGAAGGGCTACCCACATAACACAATACCATTTAGTTTAAATCAGAAAATTACATTAGTCTACACTACTTCGTCATGTAGTTCACTCCTTGACTTATTCTCTACATTGGTGCAAATTATTCTGAACAAAGAAACAAATGTATGTATGAATGAACAATTGTTTAAAGGGTTCCCTAGTGAAAAATAAATATACTAAAATGTGTTTGAAATACATTTATTTTATTCTAAGAATACTACAAATGCATTTACAAATTTATATACTTTATATAAATACTCTGAAATTGTACTTTTAGTATACTAAATTGGTATACTTAAAGTCTGCTCAGTTGGAACAAGTATTTTTGTGTTGAGGTCCAACTAAAGATGCATTTTTTGATTGTTCTAAAGTGGAACTATTGCAAGTATACTTTAGGTAAACTTTAAATATATTGCATTGAAATTATGCAGTGATCATATATAATCTAACACATTTTAGGCGTAATATTAAGAAATATGCATTGTGCAATAAAGAAGAACTCCTTTAATTAGAATATTTATGTCAGTATGTCAGTAAATATATTAATGGGTTAGTAGTTAGAAATAAATGTAGGCTTTTTTATATACATTTTGGTAGGTTTTTGTCACTAGGCAGACTCTGTATTCATTGCCTCTGACGTGTTTTCTCATCGTCATGCACCTAACTCAGAAACTCTTAAGAAAATCCAGGGTTACCAAAACTCACAATTATGAGTTGTGCAGATATTCATGTGCATTTTATCTCATAAATACATACTTTCTGACATGACTTGAAAACACTGTAACTGCTGAATCTAAACCTTGACCCCCATTGGCCTGCCCCAACGTCCTACTATTGGTTGAACCAGAAGTTGACACATATAGACCGCAATTATTGATATGTTTCGCACATGCCATAAAGCCAATGCCATCTCCCTCACCAACAATTGGTTTTGCTGTACTTTTGCTAAACAACCAATCTAGAGTGCTAGAGTGCACACTATTGGGAATCTGTGTTGCAGATTTTGGCACATTTGTCAGAAGGAAATTCACATTTATTTGTATAGCACTTTTCACGATACATATCATTTCAAAGCAGCTTTACAGAAAATGCATGTCAACATTACAATTTAAAGAATGCAGTTAGCAAATAATGTAATAATTTAGGCAATTAATTTACAATCACTGTTAGCAGTTTAACTGCAAGAAACCTTTAGAGTCTCACTGTAGCTAAAGACACAAGTCTCACCATGTATTTCAAATCTGAGAATGCTGAAATTATTTTTAGATGATGATGTAATGTTTTAGATGAGACTTTTTTTTTGTGCAAACCAAAGAAAATGTGAGGTATGAAGTGAAACATCCAGTTTGTTTCTGCTAACAGGTGCTGTAAATGCAGAATTTTTAAACCTTTGCCTACAGCTCAAATGTAACACTGAACAATTTGCAAATAAAATGATTTAATTTGTAAGTACTAAGTAACTATTAAGTGCTACTTCAGTAATTTATTTTTGTAGAATCCTATGTTGTCCTGTTATGATTAACAATTAATAATAAGTAAGTTTTATAATTATGACCTTTACTTTTTCAATAATTTGCCCACACTTTGAAAATCAGGTGGGCTATTGTTTAATTCACTTCAAATTTATTTCTATAGCACTTTTCACAATTTTGCATGGTTGCAAAGCACACACACACACACACACACACACACACATATACATATATATATATATATATATATATATATATATATATATATATATATATATATATAAAGTAGTTACAAAAGTAAATATTTGAAATTATGACAAATAAAGAAAACAACATCAGTTTGAAATGGTGAGAGAAATTCACGTACCTGATCAGAAGTTTTATTACTTTAGTGTATTTCTAATGCACTCCAGCGCACCTAAGTGTAACACACTTTACCCATTAAGGCTAAATTAATGGCCTGTTGCACATTGAAATGTGGACTGCAGCCCTTTGGGCTGTCCAAATATTATGAATTATTAAACAAATTAAATTATTAAACTGATGCTGACCAGTCCTCAAAAATTACACAAAAGGTTAAAAGTTCAAATAAATTCTGAAACGTTAACTGCATGAAAAGTAAATAATTTTAATTTATGCGTCACATTTAAATATGCAGAGTAACGCGAGACCGCCAGTTCATTTCATTGCGTTTTAAGTCACGTGCAGTTGTGGTGCATTGAGAGATACAGTATAGAGAGAACACCAAGTAACCCCAATTTTGCGTTGAGTATATCTGCGTGGTGGCGCAACAGGTAAACCGACACCGACCCGAGTTCGAATCCAGCCTGTACTGGTTCCTACATTCAATATGCATACAGTATCTATCTGTTCCCATTGTCTCACAGATGTTCACTGATAAGTTACTGGTATACTGAAGTGTCTGTAAAAGGCAAATTTTTAAGCTGTGACTTTAATTATAAAGATTACTTTATTGTAGCCTATTTGCCCAGAAAGCTTTTGTTTCGAATCAGTGGTTCGGAGTGTGAATCAAACTGCCAAAGTCATGTGAACTATTGAAGTTTCAAAACACTTATGATGTAGCGAAGCCTCGTTTACTGAAATCACATGACTTTGTCAGTTTGATACACGCTCTGATTCGCTGATTCAAAACAAAAGATTCGTAAAGCTTCAAAGCTTCATGAAGTAGTGATTTGAAATCGCTCATCACTAGATATTGTTGAATAAAGTCGTTATTTGTTTTTTTGACACACTAAAAGTATTCTCATCACTTCATAACATTAAGGTTGAACCACTGTAGTCACATGAACTGTTTTAAAAATGTCTTTAGTAGATGAACAAAGGTCTTACAGGTGTGGAATGACATGAGGGTGAGTAATTAATGACAGAATTTTTTGGGTGAACTAGCCCTTTAAAGAAAAGATTTCTAAAACATCAATGATATTACAGCAGAATTGAAATACAAAACTGTTGCAAACATTTCTTTGTTCTGACATTATATCCCAATAGTGTACTCAGTACAATTTCATGGTATTTCTTACCTATTTTATATTTTGGCTAATTGGTGGCTGTTTTCATGCAATCACCACAGTGAGGGTAATGTTTAGGGGTGGAGTTAGTGGCGTATCTTAATGTTTTTTTTTTCTTTCTTTCTTTCTAATAATCAAACATTTTCATACAAATCTCGTTGCTCGAATTCATATAAAATTGCCACCTGGTAAAATAGTTAACTTTTCCTCTGAGATAGAACCCAGTCTTACAAACCCAGTCTTACACCATCTTACAGTATAGTACTTCTGAAAGATATCCCATTTATGTGTGTTAGACACTGAGAGGGGATGAGAAAGAAAGAGGTAATGAATGAATGAATGATAGAGACAGAGTATCAGAGACAGAGAATGGTTGCGATTGCACCAAACAAAGCCACTCAGTTTGAGGCAGTAGCAAAATACTGAAAGAAATCCATTGTGTTAGCTCTGTTTGAGCTCTGACAGAAATTAAATTGTGTCCAGAGACTTTTTTTTCATAGCAGCACAAGGTCTGAGACAATATTGCCAGTGGCTCAGAGTCGGCTGTCTTTGCACAGATCTCTCTGTGTTTGCAAAAACAGATCACACCGCCTCAATCCTCGCTGACTCCAAAAACTCTACAACTCTCATTTATCTTACACATGAAGTTCCCCAAATGACTGAAATCTGGAAATGCTTATAACTTGATTTCATTTTCCAGCAATTGTTATGATGAGGGATTGTATACATATTAATGCAGGTTCAGTCCAATTGTTTGTTGGTTGAACCTTGAAGGTTTACATTTAATTAGTATTTAATCTGTATCATGTTTGCTTTATGGCTTTGTTAGATTAGCCTCTCTCTTTCATGGCAGGTTCTTTTGCTGTGTATGTCTCTTGCTGGAATGTTTGAGTAGTGTCTTGTGTTTCATGAGGTCTGAAATCAATGGCATTATAATGTGCTTATATTTGTTCCTCCACACAGGAAATTATATACTGGTGTTTTTATGTATTTAAAACATTTTTGATCTAAAACTGCAGGCTTTACTCATTATGAGCACTTTTTTTTTTTTTTGCTATAAACATGATAATAGGGTTGTGCATGTGCATTGCACATGTACAGGTAGATGTGAGGTCCTGCCTGATTCTCTTTTGTATTGAATGAATTGGAGCAGCTGTGCTGAAAAACTCACACAGCAGTGTAAACACACAAAGACACACTGATGTAATCAGCACTGACAGCGGAGGCTCACAGATCAGAGACTGAAGCGAGCGAATGAGTGATGATAGTGGGAATGGAGTTTATAGCTTTATATTAAAATAGCACAGATACATGGCGCAAAAGACAGAGAGACCACAGAATAAGACTGATTATACTTAGAGAGATAGAGTGAGTGTGTGGCATGCGAGCTGCAGCAGAGTGAGACACATAGGCTGCGTAGTGTTGAGAGCATTGTGTTGTGTTGCGAAGTGCTGTGCTATGTTGTGCTGAACATGTTATCTATTTCTCTGTGGTGCGATGTTTTCCCAGCATGGAAATCGGGTGTACTGGTGGACCAGCATGTGCTGTTTTTTGGATGCTGGAATGATCCCAGAAAGGCCACAACCAAACTTGTATATGTGTTAAATATCATGTTTCTTAGTGTGTGTTCATAGTTAAAAAAAACCAAAACAAAACAAAAAAAAACAAGACAATTATCCAATTAATTTGAATAAAGTATTTAATAACTGAAAACACATGTTGCAGGTTACATGTTTATTGGTACACAGTTAAATCCTCAGTGTTAAATGAACACTGATTGATCCCAATCTATAGTAGTAAAAGTCATGGTAAAAAAGTCTTGCAGTCAGTGATGATTGAACATTAGTGATGACACAAGAGAAGAGAAGAGAAGAGAAGAGAAGAGAAGAGAAGAGAAGAGAAGAGAAGAGAAGAGAAGAGAAGAGAAGAGAAGAGAAGAGAAGCAGAAACACAACAACTACAACTGACTCACAGCCACACAACCTTAGATGAAATCAACTGCAAATAAATCAATAATATTTCACCAGAAGATGCAGAAAACAACCCCATAAACATCATTACCATGTTCACTTATTATTACAAACCATTTTGGCTTTATTTATTTCATATGGTACATGTACAAAAGTTGTGGAAGTCTGCGTCACCATTATTGTAATCAGTGTTCCATTTAGTCGGGCACTTGGCACTTGACTTTGGTTTAATTAATTTTCTTTCAGCAATTGTTGAAAGTGCATGCTATCACTATTGTCTACAGTATTTCATGCTCCTGACTGCAACGACATACCTTTTACTATGTGCGTTTTTTGGAATCAGTGATTGACAGCTTGATTTTGACACATGTGAGTCTCCAAATGCGTATTAAAGTCTTTAAAAACAGCAACTTTCAAATTTGAATTTTTTTTATCAAGTTGCTATTAACTGTCCCATTGAAAGAGCTCTTCTCATAATTATTGAACAAATTGCTTGTTATTATGTTGTTATTTGTTCTTTGTTTTCATATCTCTAAGTGTTTTTGTTTTACAATGTACACAAGTTCTTTTTAACTGATTTGTGTACAAGTCCTTTTAAACAGGAGACAAACCCTTTGATCGTTTAAAATGTTTCACCAGTTTGAATTTTTACTTTATTTAAAACTTGACACTATCTTAAAACATTTAAGATTTTCAGTTCTACTTTCAACAGAGGGAGCAAAAAAAAATTACTACATTATAATTATATATTACAATAAATTATGTTTTATTCTTATGTTGTTTTTCCTTTACATCATTAATGTAAGAATAAAATATGCAGGCAAAAAAAAAAAAAAAAATGCTTGTCCCAAAAAAATTGCTTGCATACAGACAGCTCGCCTACTCACACTCAACCCCACAAGACCATGCTGGTGTACCAGCTTCACCAGCTCTTTGTTGCTTACTGGTCCACCAGCCAGACCAGCACTAACTGGATTTGCTGGATTTTTCAGCAGGCCCCCGTTACACTCACCCCCTAAACCTCACTACCATCTGGGTCACGGCACCAATGTAACCCCTCCGGTTCTACTCGCACCACATTGAGTGGGATTCGAACTGGTGTTTCCACCATGGGAAGTGGGCATGCTAACAAGGACAATAAAGACCGCAGCCTCAGACACTAGTGCACCTCTTAAGGCCAGGGGAGTGAGGTTTACTCACACAGCTCTTACTAGATGGCATCATTTACACTGTGATGTGTTGCCCCGTGATGTACTGTTCTGTGCTGTGATATGTTGCCTTGTTATGTGATATGTTGCGCTGTCTTGCCCTGCACTGTTATGTGACGTAATGTGATGTGTTGGACTGTACAGGTGTTGGTCATATAATTAGAATATCATCAAAAAGTTGATTTATTTCAATAATTCCATTAAAAAAGTGAAACTTGTATATTATATTCATTCATTACACACAGACTGATATATTTCAAATGTTTATTTCTTTTAATTTTGATGATTATAACTGACAACTAAGGAAAATCCCAAATTCAATATCTCAGAACATTAGAATATTGTGAAAAAGTTCAATATTGAAGACACCTGGTGCCACACTCTAATCAGCTAATTAACTCAAAACACCTGCAAAGGCCTTTAAATGGTCTCTCAGTCTAGTTCTGTAGGCTACACAATCATGGGGAAGACTGCTGACTTGACAGTTGTCCAAAAGATGACCACTGACACCTTGCACAAGGAGGGCAAGACACAAAAGGTCATTGCAAAAGAGGCTGGCTGTTCACAGAGCTCTGTGTCCAAGCACATTAATAGAGAGGCGAAGGGAAGGAAAAGATGTGGTAGAAAAAAGTGTACAAGCAATAGGGATAACCACACCCTGGAGAGGATTGTGAACAAAACCCATTCAAAAATGTGGGGGAGATTCACAAAGAGTGGACTGCAGCTGAAGTCAGTGCTTCAAGAACCACTACGCACAGACATATGCAAGACATGGGTTTCAGCTGTCGCATTCCTTGTGTCAAGCCAGTCTTGAGCAACAGACAGCGTCAGAAGCGTCTAAAGACAAAAAGGACTGGACTGCTGCTGAGTGGTCCAAAGTTATGTTCTCTGATGAAAATAAATTTTGCATTTCCATTGGAAATCAGGGTCCCAGAGTCTGGAGGAAGAGAGGAGAGGCACACAATCCATGTTGCTTGAGGTCCAGTGTAAAGTTTCCACAGTCAGTGATGGTTTGGGGTGCCATGTCATCTGCTGGTGTTGGTCCACTGCGTTTTCTGAGGTCCAAGGTCAACGCAGCCGTATACCAGGAAGTTTTAGAGTACTTCATGCTTCCTGCTGCTGAACAACTTTATGGAGATGCAGATTTCATTTTGCAACAGGACTTGGCACCTGCACACAGTGCCAAAGCTACCAGTACCTGGTTTAAGGACCATGGTATCCCTGTTCTTAATTGGCCAGAAAACTCACCTGACCTTAACCCCACAGAAAATCTATGGGGTATTGTGAAGAGGAAGATATGCCAGACCCAACAATGCAGAAGAGCTGAAGGCCACTATCAGAGCAACCTGGGCTCTCATAACACCTGAGCAGTGCCACAGACTGATCGACTCCATGTCATGCCACATTGCTGCAGTAATTCAGGCAAAAGGAGCCCCAACTAAGTACTGAGTGCTGTACATGCTCATACTTTTCATGTTCATACTTTTCAGTTGGCCAAGATTTCTAAAAATCCTTTCTTTGTATTGGTCTTAAGTAATATTCAAATTTTCTGAGATACTGAATTTGGGATTTTCCTTAGTTGTCAGTTATAATCATCGAAATTAAAAGAAATAAACATTTGAAATATATCAGTCTGTGTGTAATGAATGAATATAATATACAAGTTTCACTTTTTGAATGGAATTAGTGAAATAAATCAACTTTTTGATGATATTCTAATTATACGACCAGCACCTGTAATGTGCTTTTATGTGATGTATCGTGCAGTGCAGCTTTTTGCTGTGTTGTGATGTGATGTTATGTCATGTGATGTATCGTGCTGTATTGCTCTGTGCTGTGATGTAATATAATGTGATGTGTTATGCTGTAATGTGCTTTTATGTCGTGTTGCTCTGTGATGTAATGAGTTGTGTTGACCTGTACTTTTTTGTAAGGGTGGGCTTGATGTTTATTTAGTACTATGCATATGTGCATTAAAATAAACAGTGTGTAACATCACTGAGTGTTTCAGCATCAGTGTGTGATCCCATGGCTGCGGAGATGTGTTAAATGGGCTGAATTGTGTAATTGTGTGTGTAGGTCCAGGGGCGTCTCTAACAGCGCTCTCAAGCTCTTTCTGGGCATGCCTCATTGCTTTACTGGTTCCCAGTCGACATGATTTGCCTCATATTCCTCTTATGAAATATCTAAAACCACATGTACCCCCACACTTAACCTGGAAGCTGTTTAAGATGCTTACTATATTTAAGCTTTATTCTCATTTAGCATAAAAAAACATTCACTCAGATAAAGCCAGCTACCACCATGCTGGTGACCGATGCTAGCAAGGTGGAACCATGTCTCTTTGACACTCGGGGGACCAAACAGATGGTGAAACACACAAACACACACTCTACTGGACATCGGAGCCCTCACACAGGCAGACATATTGTTCTTCAATGCATACGTGAGAGACAATACTAAACAGAACAGAATGTGTCAGTCGTGTAAGCGAAAACGCCCCTCCCCCCATCTGAAAACAATACAGATTGTTCGAGATGTTGATTAATGGCACAGATATAAAATGTAAATGTTTGCACTATTGTATGTGTCCTCTGCTGCTGTGTGGAAATGCGGGTCAGACACTTTAAAGGCAGCATGGTGCTGAGCAGGAGGGACGAGGATCAGCCAGGGGACAGCAAATGTATTCAGATTATACTGCCGCTCAGGACGCATCCCAAAATCTCCCTGTTTGATTTTAGCTCATTTATCATTATTCTCTTTGGCAAGCACAATGTCATCCTCTCCCAGAAGAATTATAGGATTGCACTGCAGAAGACAAACAATTTACTGGCACTTTGCCTCACTGAACAACACTGTCTGCCTGCCAGCTCCCATCCATTTCACTGTTCGCACCATACGTCACAACACAACACACACTCACACAACGTTTGAACAGGCACCAACATGTAGGCACAATACACACTGAAATTAACAAACATCTCGAACCACAGACACAAATAGCACGGACCTGACTCAATGTACAACCCAAGCAAAACATTTGTAACTAGCAGCATGTGTAATCATGTGTAGTGGTTCCTGATAAAGGTCATGCCTTTCACTTTCTTGGAAGATGGATACTCAGGTTGGTTTTTAACATTGAAATGCTTGTATCTGATGTTTTTGTGATGCTAAAATGCTTTATCATATTCCAGTTTAATATACAGAGAAAATTACAAGTAAGCCATTCATAGGTTGATTTACCTGACAAAAACTGTAAATGACATTGGCTTTTTGCCACTATCAGAAAAAGGATCACCATGATTTTGCCAAGTCAGACATGTTCCTGGATCATATTGTTGATCCTGGAACAACATTCCTGTCCAAATATTTAGTACTAACCAGTGCTTGACGTTAACTTTTTTGCTCACCAGTCACTGTGGCTAGTGATTTTCCAAAATTACTAGCATTTTCACTGGTCACAATTTTGACATTGATACCATGTGAAAAAAAACAAACAAACAAAAAAAAAAAAAACTGCTATATATCTATCTATCTATATATATCTATCTATATATATCTATCTATATATATATTTATCTATATATATATATATATATATATATATATATATATTATCTCATAATTTGGCAGGTGTATTAGGCTGCTGTCACTTTAAAGGATTAGTTCACTTTCAAATTAAAATTTCCTGATAATTTACTTACCCCCATGTCATCCGAAATGTTCATGTCTTTCTTTCTTCAGTCGAAAAGAAATTAAGGTTTTTGATGAAAACATTCCAGGATTATTCTCCATATAGTGGACTTCACTGGTTTCAGTGCAGCTTCAAAAGCGTTCTACACGATCCCAGGTGAGGAATAAGGGTCTTATCTAGATAAACCATCGCTCAATTTCTAAAAAAAAATAAAAAATTATATACTTTTATATCTTGAACTAGCTCTCTTCTTCTTCTCTATTATTTGAACTAATTGTTATATACTTGCACTAGCATATTGTATATGACAATTTAGTTCAAACTTTGACCTGAGGAGGGCAATAATACACTTATCAGTGTCTACACTGCTGAAATTCATATAGAGAAGAAGAAGAAGAAGAAGAAGAAGAAGAAGAAGAAGAAGAAGAAGAAGAAGAAGAAGAAGAAGAGAGCTAGTTTAAGATGAGCATTTATGGTTAAAATGTATACAATTTTATTTTTGTTTTAGAAAATGAGCAATGGTTTCTCTAGATAAGACTCTTAGTTCTCGTCTGGGATCGTGTAGAACGCTTTGAAGCTGCAATGAAACTGTAAGTTCAACCGTTTGGAGTCCTTTGAAGTCCACTATATAGAGAAAAATCCTGGAATGTTTTCATCAAAAACTTTAATTTCTTTTCGACTGAAGAAAGAAAGACATGAACATCTTGGATGACATGGGGATGAGTAAATTATCAGAAAATTTTAATTTGAAAGTGAACTAATCCTTTAAAACCTGACGCACAGATCCATTACTGCTACATGTGTTTTCTTTCTCAACTGTTTACGTTCTCTTCAAACCTAACTGACTGTGTTTACATGAATACTCGCCAAGACCGTAATTTTGACATTAAAATGTATAAAATAGAACCCACCACATTGGCTAGTAAGAGTGATTGCGTTACACGCCACTGCTGAAATCCACCAGCATGCGAGTTGGCGGGCATTCAATTTAAGCCCTGATACTAACCCTATACCTACCCCTAACCTACCCCTAACCATACCCATAACTAAATCCCTAAATCAGAGGGAAACAATAGGTGAATAACACTGATGTAGAAACCCTTAACCCTTGTTGTAAGCCTAAACTTGACATAAAATTGTCCATCAAATCCCATGTTGTTCCAGGATCAAAAAAGATGTTGATCCATGAACATGTTGTACTTGGTGAAATCACTAAGTGAAATCACCATCAGTTTGGTAACACTAGTCATGTAGAAATCACAGTTCACCTTTTTAGGTATGGGAATATGGAATTTCAAAGAGAATAGCAAGTGTGTAGATGGGAAAGTGCTGCAAGAAAATGAAAGAAACATGAACGCTGAGCTTGGCGGCATTTTTTACTGCAAACTCCCTGTTGGTTTCTGCCGCAAATGAGCTGTGAGGAGCTGCCGCGGGCCTCAGCCGAACGAGTGGAACGGTAGCAGGAACAGGAAGGAGGGATGGGGTGGAGGGAGGGGTGGCTGGAAGAAGCCTGACAGCCCAGGCCCTGCTCACCCCCCACCCCCAGTGTCCCGTGCTCGCTCTGTCCCCCTCAGCCACTGCATTCTCCAGACATTTACATTATTCAAAGATAAATGCATTGTCAATTCTGTGTCTCCACACACTAGATATGTGCGCTGCTCCACTCCCAGTACTGCCAAGGGTCTCTCACCCCTGCTGCCCACAAGACATGCTACAAATGAAATCAAATGGATACTGCTAGAGTGTAGAATAATTTAACCTCACAAAGTGCATGTGTGTGTGTGTGGTTGCACTATGATTAAAATACAACGTACCAAAGCTCTGTGAATTTATCACTACAATGTCACTTAGAGTTTTTGCCCTAGATTGTGTAAGAAATGGGCAGTGATTTCAGACTTGTGGTTCAATATATCTCCATGTCATTTCTTGTCATGTGTAAGCGAGGTTGTCCCTGTGAGAGAACATGATATTGATTAAGTGCATTACTATGTTCTTGCCACTAACAGATAATAACCTGTTCACCCTCCTTGTGCATACATTATGCATCAGCGAATTTGTATGGTGACGTATGGTCATTGGCGCTGCAGTCTGCACAAACACAATGATCTCTCTCTTTTCCATGAAGATAAACACCCTGTTTTTCAGTATTATGACATATCCCCTTAATGTTCCATTATCGTCAAGTTCTCTCTCTCTCTCTCTGTGTGTGTGTGTGTGTGTCTGAGAGAGAGAGAGAGAGAGAGAGAGAGATGTACCCCGTGAGTCTTTGTATATACATATATATATGTTTGTCCACTGAGAATCAGATTTCCTAATGAAGGCAATCTCAGAACACTCCTGAGATCCTCTGCAAATGACATGGGCTTTCATCAGCCATTTTGTGTGATCATAACATGAACCATAATGGACCCAGTCTGCCCACCACTAATTACCCATCCAGCTCACACCCAAAGACGAGCTCCTCTTGCTCAACCCAGAGGACTGAACAAGAGCTCAATGGAAAGGGCTCAAGAGAAACATGGAGGTCTTAATGTAAATTAGTGCTGTATACTTCCAGAAATACTTTAAATGTATTTATATAATAGTGTGCAAAATTAATTCTCAAACCTCAACACACAATGAAAAAATGGTAACTTAAAAAATATAAATTAACTGGTTTTATTCAAGCCAAAATGTATATATTTATTGTATTTATTTAATCACTGAATCAACCTAAACACATTTATTTATATACTAACGAAACAGATTTTATACAATAAATTCAGGTAGAAAGCAGTTCTTTGAGGTTTTCGATTTTGTATGAATTCGTACAACGTGAATGGTACAAAAACATACTTTATTGTTGGGAAGCATGAATGTCCACCCCTAAACATAACCAACACTTGGGCGTACACAGATGAGAAAACGTACAAATGAGATTGTGAAAATGCACTTTTTCCACCAATTAACCACCAATTCGCCAAAACATAAAATAGTTAGGATCTACAATTGTGAGATTGTGTTTACAGTGGATCAACTTTACAAATAGTCTTTGCTTTCCATTTCAGAAATCTGATACTTCTGTTTGCCTGCCCTTTTCAAATATACATGTAACATAATATAACATATGAACACATTTCCAAACCAGACACATGAAGTGTATCCACAACTGTCAGGTCTAACAATCACAGAAATAATCTCAGGTTTCATTTTCATAAGGAATCCGTGACTGGAGGGCTTGTTATGGGCTTTTGCAGCTTGTATCTGTCTACTAATATGCAACCTGATCAGCTCTCTTGCTCTGAAACAGATCATAAAAGTGGCTAATGTAATGCAGTGGAGCGGAGCTGTGCACGGATAGAAGAACAGGATGTGCGTTCTGTAGTTACCTGTGGAAGTGAGGATGATAGAGATCTTTTCCGTGCTCAGGTAAGCACTCAGAATGGATCTCGTAGGTGTCTCCTGCTCTGGATAAGATGTTTAATTACCCATTTTTAAACGTCCTTTTTAAAGAGAAAGACTGTGACGTTTAAAGCCCAAACCCATGAACAAAGCTGTCCGCCAGCCATTTTTCATATTTAATAGTGGGAGGCCATTTTACAGAAATAACGTGTCTGGGATTACAAATGAAAAGTAGAGAGATTCATTCTTTATCAAGCAGACAGATTAAATTCCAAACCCTGTTACTGTAATAGGTGCACTTGTAACTCCACATAAATTAGAGCATTAATTCAATCAGCTTCTGTTTTAAACAAAATAACACATAGCTCAGAATCCAGAGGTGTAATTTATAGCGAAGCCAGGTTCATTTTCCAGAACAATCCATTTCTCTGCACGTCTGAGGGCTAATATGATGATGTTCTGTGGAATCGGAGTGTCTGAATCTCTCATCGCAGAGCCAAATAAAAGACAAATGAAGATGTGTTTTATTCCTTCATAATTTCCCACTGAGAATGCCATAAAGGATGACATCCATATGGATTGAGGGTGGGGGTGGGGGTGGTGTTTTTATGTGGAGTGGTATAGTGCTTCTGTAATTTATGGCATCTTTCCTGTGTGATCAGTTTGTCTGTCAGGTTGCTGGAGGAGAAAGGAAGGACCAGCCTCAGAAAGACAGAGAGAGAGAGAGAAAGACGCTGGCTGGGTTAAATATCCTAATGATAAAAATAAATCAAAATTATCAACTGCTGGTCAGTGAAATATACGCTATGCTGAAAATCTCGCACATGTGGAAAAACATACATGCCATAAATGTGTGTGTGTGTGTCCACAAAAGACATTTTCATTTTTGTCAATTCTTTATGTTGTGTTGCAATTGGCATAAGACAGTATTATGAACACTATTATATAATGGATACTTATTATATGGCTGTGTATGCGCAAACTCATAGCTAGTAACTATTAGTCTTCATTATTTTCAGGCTTGTGACAACTGTAGCATGATGCTGCGCCCCAAATGGAGGCCATAATGTAATGTGATGATGTATGGAGACCTGCTAACATTAAGCTTTTCACTCATTTCCACGTGGTCTTTTTCTCACACTAAAAAGAGAAACTGGTGAAAGGGCATTGCTCTACAACTAAACATCACAAAATTGCTGCTTCAGCAATTTTACAGCAAATCCAGCAGACATGGTTGACCTTATGTGACGAGTTTTAGGGAGAGCAGGCCAAAAATACCTTTTCCTTGTAAAAGAACCAACTATTACATGACTCAAGCTTTGCTATTTAATCATTGATACGGCCTGTACTGTACCTGGTTTGGCTGACAAGATCTAACTCAGGGCACAGTGGGGATAAAGAAGGACTTGGTGCACAGTAAAGACAGTTCTTGAGTTATTTCTAATGAATGTTTGATAACACTTCAGTATAGGGAACACATATTTACTATTAACTACAGCTTTTCCCTCAGTAAACTCCTAATTTAACACTTATTAATACTTAGTAAGCCAGTTGTTAAGTTTAGGTATTGGGTAGGATTAAGAATGTAGAATAAGGTCATGCAGAATAAGGCATTAAAGGGTTAGTTCACTACGTGAAGCTGCAAAGCTTTTATGGATTTTTTGATTCGAATCAGTGGTTCGGAGCGCGTATCAAACTACCAAAGTCATGCCCACCAGTGGTGAACCATTGAAATTTCAAAACACTTATGACATAACGAAGTTATGTATTGAGGATTAAGAATGTAGAATAAAGTCATGCAGAAAAAGACATTAAAGCATTAGTTCACCCAAAAATGAAAATTCTGTCAGTAATTACTCACCTGTTCCACACCCATAAGACCTTCATTCATCTTCAGAACACAAATTAAGATATTTTTGACAAAATCTGATGGCTCAGTGAGGCCTGCATTGCCAGCAAGATAATTTACACTTTCAGATGCCCAGAAAGATACTAAAGACGTATTTAAAACAGTTCATGTGACCACAGTGGTTCAACCTTAATGTTATGAAGCGACGAGAATAATTTTTGTGCGCCAAAAAACGGAAATAACAAATTTATTCAACAATATCTAGTGATGGGTGATTTCAAAACACTGCTTCATGAAGCTTCGAAGCTTTACGAATCTTTTGTTTTTAATTAGTGATTCGGAGCGTGTATCAAACTTTTTTTTTGGCGAACAAAAAGTATTCTCATCGCTTCATAACATTGAACCACTGTAGTCACATGAACTGATTTAAATATGTCTTTAGTAGCTTTCTGGGCATTGAAAGTGTTAATTATCTTCCTGGCAATGCAGAACTCACTAAGCCATCCGATTTTATAAAAAAATATCTTAATTTGTGTTCTGAAGATGAATGAATGTCTTATAGATGTGGAACCACATGAGGGTGAGTAATTAATGACATAATTTTCATTTTTGGGTGAACTAACCCTTTAATATGTGTTTAATAAATACTAATAAACAGCCAATATTCTAGTAATACGCATGCTAATGAGCAACTAGTTAAAAAATTATAATAATAAAAAAATAAAGTGTTACAGAAAGTTTTACTTGACACCAACATACAATTTTATCTTCTCAACTTTTTTTTATTTGAAAGAAGATCAGCCTTGCCATTTGTTAATACGCCATTAATATTTTATTCTCTCCATCTGATATCTTGATTACAAAAGTGTTGCAGTCCTGAATACATGCGCGCTGACAGAATTCACATCACCAGTCTGAAGACTAAACAGTTGATTGGGCACTCTGAACTGACACACAGAGATGCTTATATTCTCCACCTGGTTCAAGTGTTCAAATTATTCTTTCCAATAACACCATTTTTATCATTAGTTGATAACTTAGCATGCAGTGATTAACTTTTATAAAAGTTGAATAACTTGAGGCAAACTCTCCTGAGGTCAAAATGATCTAATCAGACATCAAATACATATCAGTAAGGGAAGTGGACTGTTGTGATCTGCTTTATAAGCTCTTGCCTCAATGTAAACATTAATCCATTCAAAATTAAAGCTCCATCAAATAAAATAAATAACATTTTAAAAATGCATAGTTTCATTATCACATTGCTTAATATTTAAAACAAATATTAGTGCAAATCAATAATGGCATTCAGACAATAAAATCTACATCATGAGTGAGATTTGATTCAGTTCTAGGCATTTTTATCTTGACAGCGAGAGCAGAGCAGATGAGGCCTTCCTTTTCTCTTCTTGTTCTTCTTCTTCTTCATGCACCTGTTCTGGAAACAGATCTTCACCTGAGTCAGTGCGAGATATTTCAGTTCTTGATTTGCCGTGCAGGTACTTCTTGAATCGAAACTTCTTCTCCAGTTTAGTGAGCTGTTTGGTGAAATTAGTGCGGGCAGCAGTGTTGCTCGATCAGATTGCATGTCTGTAACCTGCAAACAAGTATAGACAAGTCTGTAATAAAACATTATTTAATGTGTATAGGTTGGTTATAGTTACCACATTTTAAAACGGAAAACGTCATCCCAACAAAACGTAGCTTTAGGATATTTCTTCCAATTGAACGTGTTAAGCGAGTCTCCAGTTTGTTCAAGATCTCCAAGACTGCTCGCAACCCAAACTTTGGGAACTGCCACACTTAAGCGTTGTTTGATCGCCTACATATTTCTCCAGAGTTATTGTAGCGATGCTCTTTGAGTTAAGTCCTCGATCTTCGTGCAGCATGCGTAAACTACATTTAAACCTAGTTCGGGACCCATGTGAGCCAACTCACTAGCATTTTTATCATAATGCACTTGAAAAGAACCTTGAAGCATGTCCGAGGTTAATCGGGTGTTGACACAATGATCCAGAATGCTTCTCGCCAGTCTCTCCCGGGTGCCTCCGGGGTAAGACGGGGGCGCAGTCTTCCTCTGATCCTGACAGTACTTGGCCGTGAAAGTCATAAAGTTCCCACCTGGGTAACAGTTGAAGAACGAGGTCATTATGTCTCTTAAAGCGCCACTTTAAACGGTGAATGATAGCTCGCGTCGCTTGTCTTCATTACTTACTGTACTTTCTGGCTCAACATGTAAATATTGCCTACAACAACGAGGGGAGGAGCCACCCTTTCCTCTGACCAATCGAGAGCGACCCATGTGTCGGCTGGCCTGGGGACTCGAGTAGTGCTCAGTCTATATCGTTAGGCTATATCTCAGTAAGAATAACTGGATGTGATTTAAATTATGGCTTTATATACCCCCTAGTCCCACTCCCAAACATCTTTGCAAGAAATGATTTGCTTTGCTCACAGACTTAAATTATTTTGAATTTTCAGGAGCCAAATTCACAGGCCATTAACAGAAAGGCATTATTCAACTAAAACGCATGAATTACTTTATTGTTATTATTACCACCACATTGAAAGCTAATAGATAATCTAAATTCATCTAATGTTTGATATTTTGTTTTTGGCTTGCATTTCAATATTATGTGCTTTGTTGGAGATTCATAAAAAGTAAGAATAATACAGAATCTAAATGCTTCTCTCATCATTATAGCGTGTGATGAATTGACTGCTTGCTTCTGCGGTTTTTGTCCCTTTTGAGCTGAAGATAGACGCAGCGCATCTGGCTTCTCCCCTCGGAAGACTCGGAACTGCTGTCGAGGAAAATTGTGCACAATCAGTGATTGATGACCTCAAGCTACCAAATACCCATGACAACTGCAGCACTCGAACTACGACTTGCACTATTTTTCTGTAACGTGTTATCGAGCGCCTTTATTTTAAACCGATACAGCAGTGAAATAAAGCCTAATTGGTCACATTTGTTTAGAAATAGACATCGTATCAGTGAGTTGGTTGCTTCTTTCAAAGCCCATAACAAATAATACGAGCCATCGAGCGGTTCAGCTTGCTATCAGAACAGACACAGGTTTGCATGTGAAATCCTAGAGGAAATTAATGCAAAGCGTGATTTTCTGAATCCACGAGACAAACGAGGGATTAAATCCTAATTTTCACATATAAAACAGCCAATGATGATGGTGCTTTAGACCTCGATACACAATGAACTACCTTGCCTGCTAGTCAAATCTATAGGCCTGTTTGTGGGTTTGTATGTCATTGTGTTATGAAAAACGATTACCTAAAATAAGAAGCATCTGGAGCTCTTTTATTTTTTTTAAAAATATTTATTGATGATCTTAGAACATTATCATTCGCTGCATCAAAACAGGCTGACTTCCAGTTGATGTGGTCCAAATGAGCGGAAAAATATCTTGTCCTAATCTCAAACTGCATATAATATTTTTGCCATGTATTATCTATTTATTTTTATTTATATTTCTCAGATTGTACATGTTATTATGAATCATTATGCGGTAATGCAGAAGAGGTAATGTGTAAGGGCTCACATTTATATTATAACTTGTATTTCTTTTTGTGTGTGTGTGTGTCAGAACATAAATTAAATTTTATATGAATATGTAAATGCAAATGTTAAAAATACATATAAAAGCTTTAAAAACACGGATAAAATGATGATCATCAAAGAAATGACTTGCTGATGTCAAGAGGAATAATTTCACTTATTGCGCAACCAACAATTCATTCTAAAAGTGGAAGAAAATTGCTTCCATTATGATGAACAAAACTGCAAAGCCACGAGAAACGAATAATCTAATGTCACATTTGGTAATAAGATACGTTTATTTTCCATTTCAACACATTTTCCTTCTGTGTACCATTGGAAAACTTTGAATCTGTGTTTAGGATGCATTTTTCGTTCCCGGGCCATTTTATTTGTATTTATTTATTTATTTTGGGGCTTTTGTTTAATAGGTCTAGTCGCGATTAAATAGACCGATATTTTATTTAGAACCGATATTGTGGAGAAAAAATATGTCCTTACCCTCAGTGTTTGAGCCTTTGCCGCGCTTCGAGTTCTCTCTCATCCATGCCATGATTGCAGCCAGAGTGTGTTGTCACAGTCTCTCCCAGGACAAAGTTTGGCCTCTTGCAGTTTGAAATGTGTTTCCACAGTTGAGAAAGCAAAAAGCTTTGTTCATAAGGAGCTGGAATCAGTAGCGAGACTGAAAGCGACGAGTTTTTGATTAATGAGCTTTGAAATGCCTCGCTAGGGGGAAGCCAGGAAAGAGCCTATTCTGTTAGAGACGGCTTGCCAGTGCTTACAAAGGCAGTGACGCTTTAGGCTATTCATTACCACATTATAAGGTGCATTTTTAAAATAAATAGACCTATATGTATTAATGTTTGCGTAATGGTGCAGGTTAATGTTATATCAAACTGTTTATAAGACAAAACACTTGCTCTGTATCAGAATTTCGAATATCAGAATGATTAGTAATAATTTAATCTTGAAAATTTGTATATAACAATAGTGCTCAAGAAAAATGCCTGTATTTATATTTAGATCTGCACCAGTTTAGCAAAGGAAGGCATCATATTTATATTTAGGTATTTAGTAAGTAGCCTGTCCAGTGTGAAATGTAGGCTACCAAAAATTAATAATAAATAAAAAAAATAGCTGATCTGTTTCAAATTATATGCTGATGCAATTCTCTTAATATTACCAAATTTGAAATTGCAATGCCTGGTAAGGTATTGTGTATTGTGAACAGCAGTGACACGGGTGCGCGCACATTCACGCGCATCTGGATGGGGGTGAGAGCGAAGGTGCCTCCTTTGTTTACTATCCTTATGTTTCCAAAATGGCGCCTCAGCCTTGTGATTTGGGCGACATCCAAGTTGGAAATCTATTCATATCCACAAACAATATGAAGATTTTAATTTCAATTGATCCTAAATTCTAAATATGAAAATGAAAATAAATTGATGTAGCATTTGCAATTTCATTTGTTTAGCTTAAGCACTTTATTTACAAAATGTTTAACACAATAAAATATAACATTTCCATATCGTTACCATTTCATCATTTTATGCATGGACAGTGCAACTTACAAAATAACATTTATAATGAACGTGAGGATGTGTCGGTATGTGCTGGTGTTTTTTAAGCAACATGGTAACCGTGGCAAGCTAATTAAAGATTGCCAAATTCCCAAATGTAATAATTACAATTTCGAGATTCTTGTTAATTCTTCATTTCACAATATTTTATTACTGAATGAAGAAAGAAATACACCAGTCCCACATTATCACCTTGTTTGCACCAGTTCAACGGCTTCTGCTAAAATAAATTCTACAACTGTTATATAAATATTATACATGAGAAGATAAATAATGTGCAATAAAACGATAAATAATAAATATAATACTCAGTCAATATAAATGTTCGTCATACAATCTTGGAGGAAAATAATAAATATAAATAAAAGAGAAAATAGGAAGAACCCGTGAGAAGAACAGACGACTTAACAAAGACGCAATGGTTCTTTTCCTCTACAAATCCCATTTCTATAAAGATGGATGCCTACACTGTCAAATCTACAGAACTTACCTTCAAGTAATACGTTATGGAAATTGCCCTCATTTTGCCAATTCGGTTCTTCCAAGAACCAAACATCTGACAACAAACAACCGCGTGACTTCAACAGCCAAGAGAAATGGACCACAGCTATTATTAAAAATAATTACAATCATAGCAGTAATAGTAATATCAATAATAATAATAATACAGGATAATACGGTATGTTTCTCTCGGAGTGTAGTTTTATAAATTAGTTTAACTAGTGAGGTAATAAAAAAGCGACATTTGCGCTTAAGCACACGGATGGGATCCTTACAGATGCGTGAGTTTGGGCGCATCCGGCAGCCTTCCCTGAGACGCGTGGTGAGAGCTGAGGTCTGTGTATGTGGGGTGGGGGTCACACGGTCCATGGTGGTGGTTACCCGGAATCTGAGCGGCACAGCTGTAGTCCACACTAGCGGATGAGGGATGGGGAAGATGACCGAGGTTGAACATGGGGCCCGAAGCTGGCATTGAGTCAACGAAGTTTCCGCCGACGTACACAGGGCTACTTTGTAAATTAGCATTAGCAAAGCTGCCGTTCCCCTGCATGCTGTGGTGGTCGTACTCTGTTCCCGGGTACCTTTTCTGTTGCGGTATGCAGCCTCCCAATGGCGCCGTGTAGGCTGCCAAGCCGTACATATTCTGTTGCGGTTTGGCGAATGACGGAGGAGATGGCGCGTCGTAGTTCAGGCTGTTTACGTTCGGAAGCTGACCAGAATATCCAATGTGATTCGAGCCACTTAACGGCGGGCTTCTGTCCGGAGAGTGTCCTAAGGGAGAGTGCATTATGCCTTTAGATTTCTGATCTTTTTTGTACTTCATCCGCCTGTTTTGAAACCAGATCTTTATTTGGCGCTCGGTGAGATTGAGCAGATTAGCCATCTCCACTCTTCTGGGACGGCACAGGTAGCGATTAAAATGAAACTCCTTCTCCAGTTCAACTAGTTGGGCGCTGGTGTAGGCAGTGCGCACTCGCTTCGAGGCAGGGCCAGGTGGACTCTTGTCATCGCAGGTTTCTCCTGAACACAGAGAGCAGAAATGTGCAATGGATTAATTGTGTTACACAGCCTATTACATCACTTAAAGGCCAAAGAGAGAGACAGCCTATTGTAAACAAAAAGAACTAGGTCATAATGATAGTAGCTGTCTGCAAGTGTAGTTATTCATCTTATACTGGGTACAGATAAAACCATTTTCTCATGCCACACACACCTGCAGCTGGGCAGTTGGTGCTTTTCTGCTTTGCGTTTTGGCGGGTCTCCTTCATCCATGGGAAAATTTGCTTGGTGATGACTGGGGTGGCAGTGCTGGAGCCAGTGGTGCTGGGAGATTTCTTTTTTTGTGTAGAGTTGGTGTTAGGGCTGGGTGAGCTGGCTGCTAAAGGAGCAGCCTGCTGCTGCTGCTCGCTGATACTCTCTGGTTGGCTGTTGCCCTGGCTGGCACTTGGTCGCATACAACTTCCATTGATGTCTCCGTTTTTATGTGCTGGTGGCCGGACTGATGTGGTTTGAATGGGGCAGATAGGATTTTGATAGTCATTCTCTATGCTGGAGGATGAGAAGCCCTGGTGCGTAGCACCATATGTATAGGAGTCAGATTTAGGGTACGAATATCCTCCGAAAAGTCCAGCGTTGTCATAATAAGTGGCTTTCTGCATTGTGAAGGTTCAAACTAAGAGAGCCTGTGAACTCCTGTCCAGTTGCATGGACTTGCCAATCACGTGATTGGAGCTTCCCACAGATTTTCCGTCCTTTGACCTGCTGAGAAAGGAAATGAATCAGTTTTAGCAAAGATTTTGTGATTAAACTTGAAACAATCATATATGTGAGATTCCACTGTGGCACTTGAAAACCTCCATGTTTGCATTATACCTTCTCTTTAAAGTCTAAACATCATGAAGGCTAACCAGACCCCACTGCAAATTAAAACAGCCCATAGTGTTTTCACTTTTTAAATATGAGATTAAAATACATTTCTCCCAACTCTGCCATTTCTGGTGTCATATGTCAAGTTATATTCCCTATTCCTTCTAACTTTGTGGATTTCATAAATATTTTTTTTCCCTTCTTAATGCATTTCTTGCTAAAGATGGTGGAATAGTCCAGCTAAGGAAGCAACATAGAAGGAATGCCCCATTCATTCAATATTGCTTCCTTAGCTGGACTATTCCACTTAACATTAATTTCTTATTGTCACCTTATGGACATGCCTTTAGTCAAAACTTATTGCTCTAAAGAACATATGGCCTTCTGCCTCTTTGCAAATCAGGTTGGAAAAGGGGTCTAATTGCACATAGTTTTGCACTGTTGTTTTTTTTAATGATTCAGAATTAAAAAAAAAAAAAAAAAAAAAAAAACAAAAAAAAACACCATTCACCATATCTAAACAGAAATAGATCTCATGTTGTGATCAGCCATATTTCACATAAGGCCTCCCTCCCTCCCTCCCTCTCTCTCTCTGTCTCTCTTCTCTTGACAAGCCAAACCCCTTCATCTTTTCACTTTCAGAACTTTAGGAAAGAATGACACAAGACGGTTAAAGTTTAACTTATGCTAAAAGTGCCCCATTGAGTGAAACGATACGGCAGCAGAAGGAGAATCAGCATTTCTCTTCAAACAATATCCCTTTCTTTTCCGACTCGTTGCTCACTACTAAACATTTTGGGATTTCAAATGTTGTTCAAGCAATACAACATAAAGCATTCTATATATTAAATCTATCCGTATATTTTAAAGAAATATCTCCTCGTAACACAACGGGGGGGAAATTAGATGAGCCGTTGTTTGTCCTTGAATTCTACCTATTTGGAAACTACTTAGAGATTCCGGGTAATGCTTTGATCAGTTCACATTAATAAAGTTCATTGATTGATGTGTGATAAGCTTGATATAACTGGTGGCAGGGCTCCATGCACGCTGTTTCTTGCCCTTCTTTGTGAACATTATACGAAAATACAATATTTATAAAGAAATTACATCATAATCCGAGATATAGATTATAAGAACGCAAAATAAAGAAACAAGTCTAGTCTATATTTGTCCTTTTATCGTAACTGATATATTATTATATTCCGAAGTTTTGGAACTCTCTGAAATACCGGGACTCCCACGAAATTTAAATTGCTGCTTAATCTGTAACAACATGACATGGTAGCTTCGGTTTTAGATTAGGTGAATCACCCAAGAATGCGAACAAGATTAGGTTCGTAGCAAATGTTGGTAGCAAAATCCTTCCACAAACTGAGAGCCCAATGTGCAATACACCACACCAAACAGACGTTCTTTCTTTATTTCTTTATTTCTTTTTTAGTCTTATTCTAAAGATAGGTTTTCACACAAGTGACTTTAGCTCTTGCACAATACAGTAGTTATTAGACGGCCTGAAGCTCCGCACGATACATATCAATGCACCTGTCATTGTAGAGCCCGACAAAATTTATGACTGGCCATGCCACAGCCGTAAATGCCTCACAGAGGGGCGAGAAGAAAAGCACTCCTCAAGACTTGGTACCGTCAGAGGGGTAAAACTCTAAGCGTAGGAGGATGGCTGGGGGCAAGAATGTCCCGCTAAAGCCAGAGCCTTCAGCCCGCCAGTATAAATCCAGCTACTGCAGTTCTTTAACTACTTGTAATGGAACACACTTTTGATCAATTGCACGGATAGTCTTGGATTTGAGTAAAGGATACTCTAAATTAAGAAGAAAGTGCGGATGGGAATATATTTTTTTGTTTTGTTTTGTTTTTGCTTGCTTGCTTGTGTGTTTGTTTGAGATAACATTGCTTTTGCATTTTATACTTTGCCTTAAGTGTCTCGTTTAATGTACTCAATAGCCTGTGTAATGTACTTGAAATTGCATTGGAAAATCCTAGTGAATAATTGTTAACTTAAATTGTTAATTTGTTGTCTAAGCTTCACACGATTTTTAATTTATACAAAAAGCAGTCATTCCGATTTCTGGTCCATAAGTTTTAATGGGCTATGTTTGCAAGCTTTGAAATAAGATGCACAAGACAGTACAAAGCAGGTTATGAGTAATAAATACTATTGTTTAATTTCAGTGCAAATTTAAAATTATAAGATATATCTTACCGCAGTCTGTGGTTTCCTCTCCTCTCTTTCTCCTCAAGCAATCTTCATCATTTATACGGCGACCTAAAGAATAAAAATTATTTAAAATGTTGATAGTTTTTTCCTTCCCGCTCCCGTGTAATTTGTAAAGGCTGCTCTAATTGGTTCTATGCGTTACCGCTGAGTACTTATGTGGCCAACACTTTTACGTTTTCATTTGCAAAATGACAGCTATCGTTAGGTTTTACATTCTGGATGTGAATTCACGGCCATCAGCGATGAGACCACAAATTTATAACATGTTTTACATGAAGTCTCATTTTTTAATGAACGAATTTATTTTGCACCTAGAAGATTAGACCGGTTTTGAGAGCAGTCAAAGCTGCATGAGAGAGAGAGAGAGAGAGAGAGAAAGAAAAAAAACCGACAAAGCGATTTTACACAAAGAGATGCTGGCCAAAATATTTAGCACTCATAAGCCTTTTAGCTGACCTTTGGCTTCCTCTCCAATAACTCACTGATTAATGAACAACGGACGGAAGGGACTCAAGTCACAATGCAATCCACACCACACAACTTTTTCACCGTGATTTTAAAACCAAGCGCGAGCCTGAAGTCGAGATTTTAATCCTCATCCTCTCAGACAGACGACCTGTTCTGTTTCACTCTGAAAATCCTTTCGAAAACACGAGACGAGGACATCACTTTTGAACTAGCCTGTGGGATTAATAATACTATTAATATTAGTGTTATTTGGCGATGGACCGCAACGTTGGCAAATGTAATGAAAACAAGAGAATGCACGTAGCCTGTATTTTAAACTTGTGTGTCATGTTCAAAGTCTTAATGGGATAAATGTAGCGAACAAGTCAGCCGAACATGGTCTGCCTTTATTAGGCGAGCGTGTTTTCGCCCACGCACTCCCACGGTAAGTTTGGTACTCATAATAGAACAATAGGCTGTAAAAATAATGGACTCTGGAGGTCGGTCTGTAAATATACACATTTATTTATTATCTATTACTAATTTGCATGCTATCTCTTTTGTATAATGTGTTTTAAATGCCTATCAATTTAGGCCCTAGTAAATTCTGTAACGGAAATAATGTGTACATTAATGCCAAAAATCCCGTAACATCTCACAAATCAAGTAGAATCGAAAACAAATACGTTTGGGATTGAGCCTCATCGTACTTGTCAGATACTGCAAAATCATGAAGACTGCAAGAAAAGAACTGAATGTTTTGTGAAATGCATATGAAACAATAACTATTTATAAATAGGCTAATCAAAGGCGCTTGTCTGAAAACCTGCTATATATTTGTAATACCATTCATTAAATAGCGCTCAGTTGCAAAACAGGCTGAGACCAAAATAAATTTGAAAACAAAAAAGAAAATGTAATCCTTGAAGGGAATAGTTTATATTAGCATATAGTCTTCAAAGCTAATATTATAAGCCACCATATTAGGTCAGTTTTCAACATCTAGTTTGTCATTGCATAGCATGCTTTTACTTAATGTGGCAAAATAATCAACTTTACATCTTAATTCATTCTTGCATCTTAAATTAATTTTTGTTCTTATATTGCATGCGAAATATGGTTTCCATTCAAAATGTGTGTAATGTTAGAGTGTTTGAATCCCATTAATTTGGTATGAATTACAATCTAAAACAGAGAGACTGGTTTAAATATATGTAAACATGGATGTTTAAAAGAATACCCTAACCCACATTTGTCATGTCTAACATCGCATTGACTATAACACAAATTAAAGTGATTAACGATCTCACAATGTATGACACAGATGTTTTATTCTGTGCATGGCTAACTCAGCTACCAGAATGTATAAAATGAAATATTAACTCTAAAACTGAATTAACCTTTCATGCAAAACCTCAAAAATAGACAAGGTTACGCAAAGCTGTAAACTAGTCTCGCAGTTTTACCTCTATGTCTTCAAATCGTACTTGCTTAGCTGGTAGGCGATGACATTAATAAAGATCAGCTGCTTTGAATGGAATAAATCATATTTTTCGCCGGCCTAATGTAAACCCACGCTTAAAGGTTACGTTTTGCCGTGCAATTGCTTACCTGTGATGTCAATTTATTATATAGCCGTGCTTCTTAGTCTCAATATCTCTCAGTACAGCTGCTCGGATATATCCTTCACCCTTTGTCTATAGACAGTACTGTCTTAAAACTGATCTCGCGCTTTTCCAGGCATTTCCATATACCAATGCAGACAGTATTCCCGAAAGAATGGGAGCCACTCACTCAGCTACCAATAAAAAGCCAAGAAGGTCTTCTTATTCCAAAACGAAATATTACTAGCAATCAACTTCCCATTGGAAAAAAAATGAACGTTTTACAGAGGCAGGATCACCGAACGAGTCGACATTAGTATATTTCGGAAACCTTATCATGACAAATAAAGGCGCTGCCTTAAAATACAAGCATATTTGTTCACGTGATCCGGATCGCAGATTGTCCTGATTGAGACTGCTACTCCAACCAGCTTCACCTCACAAATACATTTTAAAAGCAAGAGCAGTAACATTCCCTCCAGCCGCACATCATTGTACTATGATTTTGCACAAGATCTCAGCCACTGTATCGGAGTGTGTCTTTAAGCCAAAAACTATTGCTGTTAATTATGGCCTTGAAACCCAGTCATAATGAAAGAATAATAATAAAAACAAAAACGTGCTTATGAAGCACAGAAATATATTAGTTTTATCATTACGTTGCCTTTATTTGAAAGACAAATCATTGGATAATCAGCAAATCATTTGATTTTTTTTCTTCATACCACCATGTCTTATTAAATATCTACATTTTTTTTATTTATTTTATTATTATTATTATTATTATTATTGTTATTATTATTTATTTAACGCAGTGTTATGGGCCAGCCGATCAGATCATCTTTGAAAGCAGCAACATTATGAATTTGTCGTCTTATTTAAGATGAATATTATCAGATATAGTTGTTACTTTTTGCTCGCCGTTTTGAAAAGAAATCCGTTTATTACAGGCTGCAAGAAACCACTGAAATATTGTTTGACTATTATGGTTTAGGCAATGACAGCAATGTATGACCTCGTCAGCCAGAGAGATTCATCAAAATCATCCCAAATTCTATATTGTTCTTCTCAAAAAGCAAGAGTGTGTGTGCATTGATCCATATGTGAGTATGAAGTGTAAAAATGGGTACTTTCAATGTCTAGATTTTTACTAGTTGTGCATTTCTGTTTTATTGTGTTTTGTAATTGCTTCTGAAATACATTCAAATTATTATTTGTATTTTTTTACATAACAGAATGTTATTCTAAGAGTGCTTTTTTAAAGAGGTTAAATATAAGACGCTTATGCTATTTGTAATCTCAGTCCGAATGCTTGCTTTATGGTTGTGCTGTATGGATATGAAGCTGGATGGAAAGATGGAGATGAAACGATTGGGAACGCGGCCGAGCGCAGGATTGTCCTGAGGAGAGGATGCGAGTCGTCTCCCCTTGCAGCATATGTTCACGGGCTAATAAAAGTGAAAGATTTACAGTCCACGCCCGGCCCCCAACAGCCTCTCACCCTTTCAGGAATTACTGAGCATGATTTACAACGATGCAGATCACCGTCATCCCTCTCCAACAGCTCCAAACACTTTATGGATAGATCTACGATCACAATGCACCATTACCAAAATCGAGAGGGTATTGTGGGAGTTTTTGACACCAATGAAATGTATTTTTTTTTTTTTTTTTTTTTTTGATAGATGCTTTTTGTAGTTATTTGCTGTTTTGTTAATGTTTGTCGGGATCCAAAATCCACTTATTCAAGCAATACTTCACGTCAATAACTATGTGATGATTTCCAGATAGACTTCTACAATGAATTCAAGCTTGTGTCCTTTTTATCAAACCAAACTCATACGTCTCCACAAATGGTCGCCACTAAATCGAGAAAGAACGGATTATAAATCACAAATAGGCCTTCGTTAAAGCCCTGGCGGCTAAGCAGAAAACACTATCGCACTGGACTTGACATTTTTTATACACAGATGCATCAATATAACATTACATTACTAGTCTGCATTTAATGCTTCAAAAGTAAAAGTGTTGTTACTGAACAGTTTTTATTTAGGCTTATATTGGGAGCTCTTCATGCTGAAGCTATTGAAAAGAGAGAAAAAATCACAATGAGCCTGAAGTTGTTTCAGTCTCTCCGCGAAGACTGAATCAAAGGACACCATTTATCAAAATTCTGACAGATATGTTTATTCGATGTCTCACTGCAAATATTAATCTTAAATGTTTACCTACCGATCTTCCATTGGCTGAAACGCTGTACGAATGTGCAGGTTGCAGTGGTGTGAGATACAGGACCGTTTGGATATTATTTTCTTGGATCTCTTCAGTTTTCAAGTCTGATAGAGTCCTCGCGATTAATGACGATGCCGTGTTTCTAGGGGACGTGCTGCATTAATTATTTAGACAATCACGTGGTCAAACAAAAAAGATACAGAACGGAACCATATACCGAATTCTATCTTGGGATGTCGACAGCGCGGTTTGATTTATCTTAACGGGTTGTCTCGATGGGCGAAGACATTTTCAACGAACAGCTGGAAATCAAAAATGGCCGTTTGAGAGCATTGTGAGAGCGGCGGCAGTAGTCGGTGCAGTGTCATTGCAAATGGAACCGCGTATGGCTCCCATTTATTCTGTTCAGACATCCAGGTCAATACTCAGAGTGCCTTGCCTTACTGAAAGCAAAGCAAAGACAATGGAGAGATCCCCTGCGTGCTTTCACAAGGCTTTTTTAACAAACGATATATATATATATATATATATATATATATATATATATATATATATATATATATATATATATATATATATATATATATATATATATATACATATATATTGTTTGACAAAGCCCAGATGCATATTTGTTTATGTTTTGCCTTTTCAAGCTGAAATAAACTTTACATTTTGTCCTGAAGGTGTGTTGGTGTTCTTATAATCTCTTCTCTCTCTCTCTCTCTCTCTCTCTCTCTAACTCAAGTGTTTTTCATTGCCAATGCATTGGTAATATTACATGAAATGACACACACTTTAACTAGGCTAATATTACAAATATTATACAAATATTTTCTCTCTATCTCTCTCTCGCTACCTCCCCCTCCCCCCACACAAACACTTTTACATGTTTTATAAGGGACCTTTCCATAGACATAATGTTTTTTATACTATACAAACTGTATCTCCTCTCCCGTACCCCTACCCCTAAACCTACCCATCACACAAAACTTTCTGCATTTTTCAAAAACATCATTTAGTATTATTTTTAAGCTTTTTTCTTTTTTTTTTTTCTTCCTCATGGGGACCAAAAAATGTCCCTAAAAGGTCAAAAATTACTGCTATTACTATCATTGTATGGGCATTTGGTCCCCATAAAGTAGGGTTTACCAGGGCCACACACACACACACACACACACATACACTAAACTATCAAAATGGGACCATTGCATAGACTTCTTGTATTTTTACATTGCTACTTAGTTATACTATAACCTAATCATAACCCTCAAACTCCATTTACTTTACTTTTATATTGTTTCAAATGAGGATATCCCCAAAAGGAGGTTTTGGGTGATTTTGTCCGGTTAGCTCACTTCTAGGAACAAATGTATCGATTGCACTTTATTTTATAGTGTCATTGTTACATATGTGACATGTAGTTACTATAGTAATAACTATAAATGATGCACAATTACATGCAACTAAACCAAACCCTAATCCTAACCCAACAGTTATTATTAAGTAACTACTTATTATTAAGTAGTTACTTAATAATACGCAGTACTTAAATGTATAATTACAGTGTAACAAAGACACCTTAAAATAAAGTATAACCAATTTAGCCCCAAAATATACTTAAGTAGGTATACAACAGTGCAGCTAAACGCACGCACAGACCAAACACACACATTTTCAGTGCTGATGGACAACGCTTTTGGAACAAAAACGAATTCAAACTAAGAAGTTTGTTTAATATTTAAATGATAAAACACTGCTGTTATTTATAAATAACCATAGTATTGCTTGCTTAACTCTGTCTAAAGAGAACCTATATGCCTACATGAATGGATATTTTCCGATTTATCAATAAAGCTTTGACATGATATATTTTGCTTGATGAAGCAAAAACACATATGGTGGTTTATTTATGATTTGTAGTTGTGTCATGATCGCAATTAGTGTAACATACCACATTGTTAGGTGCAGCATAACCATGTTTTTTAATGTGTAGGACTAAAATAATTATCTTGTAAGACAATCAAATATTACTACAGAACACACACACGCATTTTTGGTGAATCTGAGTGCAAAAAGCGTCTGAGAGAACCGGCTGAAGGTCCATCAGGTCACGAGTGTAGAGGTCAGCGCTCGCGGCTCAAAAGCGTCTAATGCAACAGAAACTGTGTCCTCTGGATGAACCTGCCCACAAGGCTTTTGTTGAACTTCTGTAAAAATACCTTTTCATGCTCACAACGTGAAGTTTTCAGCGTGAAGACTCCTTCGCAATGCATGTATGTCTCGTGTTTTTGTTTAAGGAGACAAAGACACCACAATGATTGCAGAGAGTCTAAGTTTAATCACTGTTGGAAAACCATTTCCAGACACCAATCCCTTTCGACACCAATCCCTTCTTAAAAAATAACAACGTGTATGAAAGTGCTTGATAAAACGTGTTTTTTCATCTCAAGAGTTTCTAGATTCAAAACAATATGACGCAGTTTGGGTGAAACCTCTCTGCATAATATTTATTTAGTTACTGCAAAATATGCCTGTAGAAAATATGCACAATATACAGAAATATATACATATATATATATAAGAACTTAAAAACTTAAAACGGAATTTGATAATTATGGAACGGATAAGTACGTTCACATAGAACATAAAGCTTTTAACAATTAATAAATAGAAGGTTCAAACATCTTGATAGCTAAACGTGTCTAAAATTCAAAATAAAAAGCTGCTTTTCAAGAATTTCAGGTAATGTCTGGAAGACAGATATAATACTGGCTACTGTTCTTTAATTGTAGCTATGTTGTTTACAAAGATGTCGAGCGGGATTTATAGTGAAGTAAGGCATTGAATATTCGTGTCAAAAAGAAACATTTTTCTCTGGATTAAATATGACATGTTTAAAAGCTTCATTAAACAATTGTAAAACACCAATAACGAAATTCTTAGAAATTACACGAACAAGGTAAAAATTACTTGACTGAAAGAGTCGTTTAGAAAGTAAACCTTTAATGAGGGGCGCACAGTAAGCGAGGTTCAGAAGGAAATTTCTTCAGCTTCTTAATCTACAAATAAATAATTTTCCAAGCAACGATTTTTTTTTTCTTATCATTAACTAATTTTATTTAGTTTTAATTACTTGCACCCACTTGACTTAAGTACAAAAAAACCCTAAGACATTACGTAAATTATTATACGCTGGACATTTCTTTGCTTAAATTCTCTTTAATGATTAAGTTAAGATAAATTGCCGTAAACTTGCCACAATGTTTTTAAAAAGAGTAAAGGGGAGGTTAAAATACAGAGATTTTTAAAATTGTGAATAGTGTCACTAAAAAGAACCATGCTCTCCAAAAAATTTGGCAAGTTTGTGTAAAATAGCGTGAGCTTTCTTAACGTGTTACTGTACCTCGTTGTGGCACGTGAACCATCATTCGATGCCTCATATCCTCTTTGCCTCAGTTGCAAAGGGTTACAATACTGGAAATTGAAATATTCTGAACGCATAGCAGTTTTCACGCTGCATTTAGTCGTAGTGTGTGCTTCTGGTTCTCAGTTTTTGGCACTTGTACCCAACATTTGCTACCATGCAATGTCAAATAAAGCATTGTCTATTACATACAGTTCATCTGTACATCTGGAGGGAGGGAGAGAGATATCCACTTATAAAGTTGTGATCTCTGTCTGGCTGTCCTTCTGAGCGTGTTGTGCATGCTGATTTCCGACTGACGCCGATCTTCCTTTCGTGTTGGGGAGTTTGTGGTCCTTTTTCCATTTCATTCTTCTGTTCTGAAACCAGATTTTAATTTGTCGCTCAGAGAGACAGAGGGTGTGCGCGATCTCAATGCGACGCCGTCTTGTTAGATACCTGTTAAAATGAAACTCCTTTTCTAGTTCGAGAACTTGCTGTCTTGTGTAGGCTGTCCGAGAACGTTTGGGTTCAGGTCCTGTGTAGTCCGGGTTGACTGAGAAAGACAAAAACACACTTGTGTTAAAAAGAGGACCCAAGCATTCAAGTTATTCGCTTCCTAATGTTGATGAACTTTTGCGAAAAATAACTACTTTGATCGAACAAATACTCTGTACTCGTTTAATTTTACTTTCGGCAAAGTTTATAATTAATAAATTATTCAGTTCAAAGCTTTGGGCCAAGTGGACTCTTGGTCCTGCAATAGTGGCCAACACAGCTAGCGGCCTATTTCCTAAGCAATAAAAATTTATGGCTGGTGTAATTGGCGGCCCCTTCAGAGGAGCCCATAAATATTTCACTGAATGATTTTAACTGTGACTAAAACAGCAGAACAGGACCGGCCTACAAGCAGGCAGCAAAGAGATTGAATCTTACCCGTGGTAACGTGCACTTTCTTCATCCATGGATAAACTACAGCAGGCTGCTTGGCTGGTATCCCGTTCTGGCTCTTTGTGTTTTGCTGTTGTCCACAAGTCCTCGGTCCGGATATTTGGACCGCAGGACACTGCTCTGTCTGTGCGGGGAAAGGGCTTGTCTGTTCCTGCACATGACCCCGCGGCTGCACCGATGAGCCCTGGACAGTGTTACAACTGAAGGGCTGTTCAGAGTAGTTTGACCGTGAATAGATTCCGGGATGCTGGAAATCAGTGTCCTGCGACGGACTGTAGTAGCCTGGGCTCTCTTCAGGTATATAGCTGTTCTGAGAATATTCCTCACAAGGAGGAAATTTTGGATCCACATACTTGGAGTTCACCATGTACGAACTCATGGCCATTAATTTCTGAAGGTAGGAAATACTAATTTTTCTCGAGTTGTCTTTTTTTCCTCCCTCCATAAAGCCCTCCTACTTGCTGTCAACTGAATAAAGTTAGGCTACCATGTGACCAGCTTGGCCAATCGAGGTGGAGGGACTTCATCAACTGAGAAGAAGCTGTGCACACCTAGTAGTGAATTTCACAAACTCCACTTTATCTCTCAATTAGGATGGTAACAAATATAATATAAATTTGAATTGATTAAATACCCGGTCTGCATGTGTATGAAGAAGACAGAAAAAAAAAATCTGTTTGTGTATTCAGACCATGTGGTCACGCACATTACCACATGGGAGGATCCCTATTTGATCATATCATATAAAAACATGGATTTGCATCACATTTATGTGCATGAAGCCCATTTGGTAATTTAATATTCAACTAACCTAAATCAAACTCAACCAAGGGATTTTGAGTGGTAAAAAACAAAACAAGACAAAAGATAAAAAAAACGGTCCAAGGCACAAAAAGAGGCACATAAAGCCAGCAGACAATTGATGGAGACCGTCTTTGTCATGTAGAGGTCACTCAGAAGTTACTGGAGTCTCATCATTTCAGCGCTTCTCATCCTTTCAGCTCGCTGTATAGGGCGCCCTGGTTCGCCATCAATGCGCCGTGCCAATCAATAATCAAACACCACATAAAAGAGAAGAACCGCTGGGCAGTTCTGAAGGTAAGACCAGGGAGCAAACATAGGACACGGATGGGCAACGTTTGTTAACATACATGCAAAATATTGCATACTGCTCTCTTATAAGAGGAGTGATTTTATAGACACACATTGAGTATGATTTAAGCACTACATAAAAGGTTAAACGAGACTTATTTCAGTCAGCACAGGTAGAAGTGCCTTCAGCATCACCATGCACTAACTAGAGGCAAGGTTGACTCGACTGATCAAAGCATTTCGTGACAGTTCACCCACATAAACATATTTTGTAATTATATGCGTATCATTTGATGTTCTTCATTGTGGTTCTTCGCCATTTTCCAACGCACATTTAAGCAAGTACATATATTGCCCGTGCATTAGATGGCAAAACATTCAGTGGTCGAACACTGAAAAAAAAAAGAAAAAAAAAGAAGTTTTATTCGAAGTTCTTGCATCGACCATATACTCCCCTAGAATCGAATCTGTGACTGTCATTTCTTTCACACAAATTCGGTTCTACAGGGTATATATAGACGACGGCATGTTTCGCTCAACAAACAAAAATAAATTAATGATAGTAATAAAAAAATCTACATACAATGAAGACGTTATTGCAACGTTATAGCTAAAACATAAAGTGTTTCATAAAATATATTAATTTCCAAGGTTACCGTAAGGTTTGCCTTGATTAAAAAAAAAAAGGTTCAGTGCGTTTTCAATACTTATAACGTTTAACAGGGAACACAAATCTTCAGATAGAGGCCCACAGCTGCATGGGATACTCATATTTGTGACCCTGGACCCCCTGGTCATAAGTCGCACGGGTATATTTGTAACAGTAGCCAACAATATATTGTATGGGTCGAAATGATCAATTTTTTTTTTTTTTTTTTTTTTTGAATGCCAAAAATCATTAGGATATTAAGTAAAGATCATGTTCCATGAAGATGTTTTGTAAATTTCCTACCATATATATATATATATATATATATATATATATATATATATATATATATATATATATATATATATATATATATATATCAAAAATGTATTTTTGTGAGTGGGTATGCATTGCTAAGGACTTCATTTGGACAACTTTAAAATATGATTTTCTCAATATTTAGATTTTTTTGCACCCTCAGATTCCAGATTTTCAAATTTCAGTTGTCTCGCCAAATATTGTCCTATTATAACAAACCATACATCAGTGGAAAGCTTTCCGATTATCTATAAATCAATCAATCAAAAAAAAAAAAAAAAAAAAGACTGGTTTTGTGGTCCAGGGTCACATTTATAAATGTAAAGGTAACCAATCTAACTCATATTCTTTCATTCTGTATCTCTGACAACACAACAAGCAATTGAAACATTCATCCAGGTACAGGATTGAGGGCTTCTGTGCCAGATGCTGTCATGGCAGTCAAATTGATCAGGTAGCCTTAAAACTGTGTGCTGTGAAGAAGCATATAAAGGAAGGCTAAAGGTCGCGAGGTCAAGCCGAATCATTTACAACACACATCACAAAGTTTCATTATTTTTGGTAGGACGACAGCGGTAGCGGAAAAAGGAGAAAAGTTCATGGATAATACATGACCTCCTCTGATAAGCAACTCCTGTGCTCACTCGCGCCCGGTCACCAGAGCCGAGATACAATAAACCTCGGAAACATTAAAAATGTAAGAATCAAGGAATATCTATATTCCTTATTTATATAGTAATAATTATCTTTTCTTTTTTTTTTTTATATCGTTACTTCTTTCAGTTACGTTAACTTCAAGTTATTTCCATTGTCTAAAACAAGCAGATTAAAAAAAAAAAAAAAAAAAAAAAAACATACAAGTCATATGAATGTGCATTCAGATACGTAGCTTGATTTAATTAATTTGATGTCTCTTAATTTTGATGCAATACATTATGCTTTTATAACTTGATGATATAACAGATGATTTAAGCACTTTAGAGCAAAACAAACAAACAAAAAAAAGCTAATGATTTAAAAGAGATGTCAATACTTTATACTTTTTCCAGGCCATTCATGCATGATATTAGCGGTTTAATATTTTAATTAATTTATGTGTGCATTTATATTTACTAAGAATAATCAGAAAATTTGCGTTTTAATACATGTGTATGTTATTTATTTCTGTTAGACAGCGTGACCCGTGTTTCACCTTGCTTTGAGACTCGTTCAGGCGGGTCAAAGCCGAGTTACTGATGAACAAAAGATCGAGAGCCACCGTTTGTCTCTGATTTTAAATTAAAATATCTCCATTTTATATATATGTATAATTCACATGCATGCACATGGGGTTTCCATGATATTAACCGTTTTTATTAACCTATTATTTTCCCCCAACGTTAACCTAGTTAAAGATTTTTTTTATGCAGATGTGTGGATTGAGACGGCCATTTTCTTATTAACCTACATTTTTAAGATTTATTATTTTTAAAAAAATAATTTCAACTCACAAGGGAATTAATCACAGTTTGTCTATCAACGAATGAAAAATATAACCCTTTTCAAACATTTTAATACAAAATACCTTGATTATTCTTAAAAGAATGTACATACATATTTAAAATTTTATAAAGGCTATTAGACTTAAGTTTTATTTTATTTAAAAAAATGATTTAATAAATCGATATTTCACTGAAATGTTATAGTTGGAAAAACAGTGAAGAAATTATGTATTTTATATTTACCTTTAGGCTATAACATGCACATAAAATCGCGCATCTCTGAATTCAGACAATTTCAATCAGGCTTAGATGAACAGGACCTTTTTTTTCTGACGAATCAATTGTATCAGAGATGAAAATGAATGCAAAGTATGAATTAGAGCTAAAATGAGAGTTTCTTTGCTTGGGGGCGCTAGAGAGCTTGTCAATAATACCCAGAAACCCTGCTTATTAATAGAGTTCATTTATAAGTCACGAAAGCGCGTGTATCGACTAACTGAACTCTCTAAAAAGGACAAAATGAGCTACACAACAGGCGCAAATAAGTAACAATAATTTGCAATTTCAAAGCCAAAAAAAACACAAACAAAACAACAACAACAACAAAAAAAAAATTCACGTTAAATTAGTTTCGTCATATTTATAATTATGTTGTAAATAAAAGACAACTCTCAATATAGGCAAATGCGTATTTCACACTTGGAAGAAAATCACATTTAATTAGTAGGCTAATTTACTTTCTCATTATTAACAAATAATGAAAAAGTAAAGCAATTCATTAAAAAAATACTGATGCCTTCGTATAAAAAAATGTGTATTTTACCTTGTTGAAATAATAATAATAATAATAATAATAGCCTAATAATAATAATAATAATAATAATAATAATAATAATAATGTAAAGAAGCTAAGGCCTAAAAAGCAGTCTTTCATAACGTGGCGCCATATCTGCACCAAACCCGGACTACTGCATAACATTTACGTCACCTTCATCATCAGAACCTATTTTTCTCTCTTTAGTTATCCAACCACCCAAACTGCACAACAACACAAGAGGAGTTCACAGAAACGGATCAGTGCTGGTTTGGAGGCTGACTGGTGTATGAGACAACAGTAAACAAACATCATGGCACAATTCAACATTAACACAAGTTCAGCGACACAAGCTTACCTCCGGAAGAAGTCGCGTCGCGTAAAGCGTATCGACGAGTTTGAATATCCATGATCAGAACACGCGTGGAGCCGCTCTCCTCTGCAGCGACACTGGGATCTTTTCTAAACCGTCTGAGCGACCTTTCTAATATACAATGTGAATTATATTTTGGCTTGTCAACTCCCTGGCCATAAAACAAAGTTTAATGGTATCACGTGCTTCCCCACAGCCATTCATGACAGCGCGCGGGTGCCATAAATAATCCTGAAAGTTGCACTTATTCAATAATGGCGATTACTCTGATCTCAGGAGGAAATAAAGACACGGGGTTCAATTCGCATTCAATGCACTCAGAGGGAAAAACACACTGTCGAAAACCAGAGTTTATTTCTTGTATCCTAGTAGATTAATGTTTGCTACTTTATATTTCTTGTGGTAGCCTATTTATAGAATAATATAATTATTAGGTGCAATATTTCTTAACCAATGTGTTGCTTCAGTTTGCAGTTTTTTTTTTTTTTTTTTTCTTCCCCTCTAGGACAAATTAGGTGTTTGTGAAATCTCTGACGTGTGAACTAATGGGAGTGTTTTTTCGACTGTAAATTTAAGGTAAAATTACGTTGAGAGAAAAAAAAAAATAAATAAAAAAAATAAAACATATTAGCGCCATATGGCGGGTTGACGATTTATGCTAAAGTCACACTGAATATGAGCACTGAATATTATAGCATTTACTGGTAAGAGACATGTCCTCACCTCTTTAGCATTTAATTCGGTATTCACATAAATGCATACCTTTATAATTATATTTCACAGGTTATTAAAGTGCATGAAATGTGTAGCCAACATGACTTCAAACTCACATTACAATATATTATCTTGGACAAATGTATATATTTTTATCGTAATATGACCTTAAAACGTAAAACAACTTTATGTCAACACTGAAATGAGTGCACGTGAAAATGAATTAATTAATTTTTTTAAAACATATTAAATAATTCCCACTATTCTCACACAGTTCCTGAAAGTATTAGGTTTACTTCGTTCTAAAAAAAATGAACATTTCTCTCAGTTAATAAGAGAACTGTGTGACTGTAGTGTCACAAGACTGCGACAACCAATCACAGTCGCAGGAAATGACCTCAAGGACAAAGATGCAGATAGCGGACAAGCAAGTCTCAGAGTGTTAGACAACAGCACCGCCTGCCGACCAAAGCAGATATTGCCTAGGTGTTCTGCCCTTATTTTTTTCTTTCGCACAGCTGCTCATACAGAAATAAAGCACTGAAAGAAGTTATTATTATTATTATTTTAGACATAGGCTATACTTCGTATAACACATCACTGTTCATATAATGCATCAATAAATAATACAACTTACATTACTGCCATATTTTACAGAGCATATTTATTATTTAATATTTAAGACTATAGGCCTATTTAATGTAATGTGATCTAGGTTTTAAAATGGCAGAAAGCTCGTTAATTTAAAAGCTAAATTAACGAGAATCTTCTGGTGTAAGCGACTTGAGTACAATGCAGAGCTTGCGTGATTATAAAATCATGGGGGGAAATCTTTTAAACTATTAAAATATTCTGTAAGAACTCTTTATAAATCGCCAGTTTTTTATCAGGCCTACAATAATCTGTCAGATTTCGTTTTGCAATATATAGGCTAGATATATTGTTCTAAAGTAAGTTAATTTAATTCGTATAAACGTTAGCTCATTGCTCTGGTTCGGTTAACTCGTTTAGGCTCCTCTCGCCTTTTTTGCCGCATTGCAGTGAGGTTGTAAATACCTCTGCCTGTCAGCTGACTGTGAAATACTGTCTTTGTTCCGCAGAGCCTGTCTCCCTTCCCAAAAAACTGCGCCATTCTCACCATTAAGGGAGGCATACATTAAAACGCACAGCAACTCCATCGCCATGGCAGGTTTAAAAACTTTCAAAATCATTATTTTATATTGTGAATCATTATTTTCATGATCATTTTCAGATTAATTGGAGATAAAGCAATAATGTCTGAATATATATTAAGAATTGCTGTGAATCGTTATTTTTATGCACAGATTAAAGATCTTCTGAATAGATATATTTAATCTGTGCATAAAAAATAATGATGCACAGCAATTCTTAATATATATATATATATATATATATATATATATATATATATATATATATATATATATATATATATATACCTTATTGTTTTATATAGAATTAATCTGTTGCTAAATGTGACATTGGCGAAATAAGTGTCAACATTTAAATAAAAATAAAAAAATCTCAATAAGGGCTGGTCATATAAATTGTGTTAACGACTTGTAAATCCACGAGTCTGCTTACAATAACCATAAACCTAACTGCTGAACAGTCATCATTTGTAGGTTTACATAACTTTTATATTTCTGAATTTTTGAAGATTTGCTGCTGGTTCATTTGAACGACAACAATACTTCAGCTACTGCTAATAATAATACTAATAATGTCAGTTATTTGGAAAGACGAATTTATTCGTAAAAGTTCAAATTCACTTCAAATCAAACATTCTGTCAAATGAGTAAAAATCATATTTTAAGATCTAGTAAAGAAAGGCCATCAGCATTAAAAGAGCACAATAAATACAGTTTTAAAGGAGCACTCTTCTAGCTTTTAAGAAGCGTTTTCTCTGCACAAAATTAACTATTTGAGTACTCTTTACTGCAAAAACAGTGAGATTGTTTTTAATCAGCCTGCCAATGCTGCTGTCACAATTTGAATCTGAATCTAAATTATAATCGCAAACCAATAACCTGCTGGTCCTGTAGTTTCTGACTGACACGACAGCGTGTTCTATCATATGAAATATAAACTTACCCAACGAAGCCCTATAATCCATGTTTGCCTCCTGTGCTGCTGGTCAATATTATGAAGCTCGTCTCAAATCAGTCGTCCAGTACTGTATGGCTTGATCTGTTCTCTTGTAGCAGCCGTCTAACATCTGACAACATACGCAATCGGCCTCGAGTTTGTCTTCTCGATGTCTAACACAGATAGCCATGCACGGCAAAAATAGAGAGAACATATATGATAACACTGTGTATTTTGGATTTGGAGCCTTTAAGCCACGGAATGTAGTGGAAAAATCGCTTGAGAAATCTGGAAAAGGGGTCACGAAGACGTTTGCGTCCTGCACATGACCAGTGGCATCCAATGACCGACGAAACAGGCTCATAAAAAGATCTATTACAAAGCTGTAAATTGTCTTCTAACAAAAAAAAGGAATCTGGGCTGCCGCAAAGCCTCTAGTTTTTTGCGCATAATGACTGAGCCAGCTGCACTTCCTCAGCAAAGAAAATACAGTCACAGACATCTGCTAAGAGAGAGTGTCTGTGGGTGTATTTGTGTGAGAGAGATAGCAGGAGAGAGGGAGTGAGAGAGAAACACAGAGAGAAATTGCAAACACGCTAAAACGTTCTTAATATGTTGTTTCGTATAGGCCTGTAAAATAATTCAAATGAATGTGAGTTTAATTTACATTTCTAAATCTAAAAACTGATAAAAACAAACAAACATTATCCTAGTAAAATAAGAATAGACGAACAATAAAAAAAGGTATGACAATACTAACTTAATGCTCAAAATGCATATTATAAGATAATACGCTGTGAATACGCAAGAAATGCATATCGACTTGAGGAAAACTAAATGTATAACAAATGTCTTGATTATATTTAAATATTTTGATTAAAATGGAATGAGAATGCATAGTTCTGATTATGGATCTCACAATCTGCTTTGAGCAAAACGAACACACGAACGAACAAATTCAGAAATCTGGCGGAAACGTGGTAAATAATAATTTGTTGGCGTTTCAAATATAAACACATTTGTCACTATTCGTTTTGCTTGTGTGTCAAAATGACTGCTACTAATGAGCAGTTCTTGACACCAGATTACCAGTATGTTTTTTTTGTAAATAGCGATTATATATTTTATGACTATGCAGCAATAAAATAAAATAAATAAATAAATAAATAATAATAATAATAATAATACAAAAATACCGCAAATAATAGGCTAGGCCTAATGGAAAATATTAATTAAATGACTTTATTCATGGCTGACAATGCATAAATCAAATAACACTCTCAAAAATACATAATTTGCAGTACATTCGTTAGTGGTCGGTATTTAAAAAAAAAAAAAAATCGGTATTTAAAAAAACTCAATTAGCTTTTTGGTCTTATTTGGACACATCAGTTAAAAGCTAAACTTTTTAAGGCGTGTGCTGCCACTGCTTGATTTATTTATTGATTTATTTATTTAGTATAATAAAGTGTAGGCTAACCCATCTCTTTCAGAAACGTTTCATTTCGTAATTCAGTGTCTATGGTATAATCCATTTTCTAAGGACAGACACATCTTGAAAGCACTTTATTTTACAGTGCTGTTCCGCATGTGGTGGACAAACTCAACCGTTGGTTTCAAATTCCTAAATTACATTTTAAAGCCAACGGTTGGGTTTGTCCATATTTGACCTAAACATGGTTTGAAATAACCCAGCATTTCTAGAGTGTGGTTAGCTACTCACCCTGAACGTACCCCTAAACCTAATCTTCTTACAAGTACTTGGTAAGTACAGTGTAAGTACACGTAGTGTAAAATAAAGTGTAGGCTAACTCATATCTCTTTCAGAAACGTTTAATTTTTTTAATTCAGGAATTTAAAAAAATAAAATAAAATAAATATTAAATGTATTCAGTGTTTATGGTATAATCCATTTTCTAAGGACAGACACATCTTGATAGCACTTTATTTTACAGTTCTGTTCCGCATGTCGTTGACAAACTCAACCGTTGGTTGCAAATTTTTAAATTACATTTTAAACCCAACGGTTGAAAAAACCTAGCATTTTTAGAGTGTGGTTACTAAACCTGATTTTTATCCACCTTATATTACCAGTACTTTCTTGGGTAAGTACAATGTAAGTACACGTACTGTAAAATGAAGTGTAACCCATATCTCTTTCAGTAACGTATCATTTTACTTCAAGTTTGCATAGAATGGCCTAATGAGGAGGTATGGAGAGCTGGCGGTGGTGGGGCTTTTGAAAGGAAACGCCTTTATAATCAAAGGGAAGTTACAGTAATCTGAAAACAGATTTTTATGGCTGACAACCTTGAAGTTTCATCCAAGGGAACATCTGAGACGGAGGCGAGCACTGATTTAGGTACGCTGGTTCCGAGCCAGTATTACTACCGGACGATTTACAGGCTCGGTATTGTAGCGACCCGGCCTCTCGCGGTGTCGTAAAGACCCGCTGTCTTCGAAAGTTATCGTGTGCGTAAAATTTAGAGCGGTCGCAGTGACACGTAATTCCACCAGGATTCGACCGATAACTGGCGCTCTGTGTCGCAGATATTTCCCAAGCAGATAAAATTATTGCATCAGTGCTGGCCGTCGCCAAACGCCATCACACGCCTACCGTTCGGCATCTCGTGGAAATGTTGATCCGCAGGAGAAAATACTTCGCCCAGTGTGTTATGTGAAGGGTCAACAAAGTGAGAACTGATGGTGTCAGATCGTTACTTATTAATGCCAGTGGAATCAGATATGATTGAGAGCTGCTGTTATTGAATGGTGTAGCCTGTTTGGTGAACAGGCCCAGAGCCAAACCCAGCGGTCAGGGTGCTTCTGCATGCCCCAAAACACGCTTGCTTTTAGTTATAGCTCACATGACAGACAGGGAGGGAGAGGAAGGAAAGGAAAATTCGATTAAGTGTATGTTTTGCTCTTCAGTTTGGGGTCTGCGAAAGTCTGTGCTTGTTCGGCGTATGTCTTTACATTACATTTGCATTTATTAATTTACTGCTGCTAATAATAATAATAAGGTAAATATCAGAAGGTTGCATTATTGATTTGTTGAAACATGAAGTATCGACATTAAGCTTTTATAGAAAACAATAGCCTACATTAATTCAACATTAGCTACATTTTAAGATATAACAATAAACCAATACATATTTAAAACTAGATTAAGATTTTAGTTGTTTTGTAACAGATGCGTGAATAGTAGCTATTTGGGCCTATTATTTACACGCTATAACAGCACAAAAACCTATAAATATCTGTACGAGTGTTTATGTTTGTCGTGCGTGAGTGCTTAAAACAAATAAAACTGCTTTGGTATTTATAACCATTATAACCTAAATTTTAACCTTTCATGTCTAAATGGTTCTGTTCGGTTATCTTCCTGATGATTCAATTTATATTGTACTTTCATTCGAAAGGAAAGAAAGATTATCTCAAAATAAACTGAAATAAGTAGCAGTAACCTCGCTTAGTAGTCTAACATTTGAACTCTTGTTATTGGTCATTATTAATATAATAAAAGAGACACATTTGACAGAGAGCTCGGAACCCCGAAACCGTCATAAAGAAAATTTTATCCAAAAATAGGCCAGTTTTATCTCTTTAACCATAACTGACCTGAAATATGCACACACAGTGCTCCATGCCGAGATACGAACTCCCTATCCAAATTCCTTTGTTCTTGTCCTTTTCCCAACCCATAGCTAGTTCTATTCAGAACAGGCCCTGTGAAGTGCTTCGGATGAACCTTAACCATAAACTGGGAGAGCTGAGCGCATATGTTTGTCCCAAATTATTAACTTTCTGGAAGCAAATTGGAACTTAGATACTTTTTTCCCCCCCCAGTAATTATTGTTTTACTGTCTGATTAAGCTCCTGTAAGTAAGTGTGCGCGAACACGGACAGCCCTTTATTTTCACAGAACAACTATGCCCTCTAGTGGCAATAATGTGCACCCGTGCTTAATTTCGCATTCTTTGAAATTGCTGGATGCATTCCTGTTTCTTTTTTGCAGTCACGTTGCAATGTATTTATATACATGTTAAAGTCTATCTATTCATAATCTAAAATGAATGCTGCAACAAATGCAAGACTGAAACTGACTACGTTGATTACCCCTGTTGCATTTTGTTGTAACATCCAAAATGATTGTCAGCTTTAAGGTTTGTAGAGTGGAGATGCATTTAAACGCGAATAAACGTGACTTTCAGTGTACTATAGGGGGTCGATGCTGCTTTAGCCTCACAATCAATACATCGACCAGACGCCCCGTAAAAAAAAAAAAAAAAAAGTGTCTACGTTTTTGTGTGCAAGTAACGGACACAAAGAACCAGTGAGGTTAGTTTCAAAGAGAAGAGCAATAACAGTCCTATACCATAAACTCATTTAGACCAGACGTCTAGCTCTCCTAAAGCTTTATTGGACCCAGTTTCTTCCTGCTCTAAAGCAATTCTTGGTACAGGTTTGACGATAAATTGGGGTTCCTTGCAACACCTTTTCCTAATCATAAACCTTTTTTGTTTTTTGCAATATTCCCTAACAATGAATCTCTATTTTGTGTTCCGCATGAAAGAAAATTAAGCTAATCGCTGATATGTAAATCAGTACAAGCAGTTTGCTGTCGAACTTGCATTTTATTTGTACAAATTGGTCTGAAAAAAGAAACATATTTTCACAGTAAGTGCACGAGTTGAGTATTCAACAAAGCTTGTCTACACCCAAATTCACTATACAGCACTGAAGACAATTAAGCTTCACTGTGACCAAAATAAAAGTCATAAAATAGACCGAAAAGGAGTTCGTTTTACTTATATAATTTAGACCTTTTTGTTGCATCTAACACGCCAACAAAAGCTTCAACGAGAAATACATTAGTTTAGAAAGGAGAAATTGGAAATAAGAGATTGTATACATGATGTCCAATTTAAAAGAAAGAAATTAAAGGCACAGTAAATGATTACACGTGGCTGAGTGAGGGTGAAGAGATTTGCATGCATTCTGGACAAAAATTTAAAGATCAGCAGATTAAGAACTACCAGATCACGGACCGTATCCTAATTTCCTATAAGACATTTTAGTGATAGGACTTTTAAGAGTAATGATGAGTATAAATACTGATGCTGAATTTTACTGTGCAAAAACTGAATACAAAACTGAATTCTCAGTTTCTGAAATAACTACTGTCACGGTGCTGGGAAATAGATTTTAGGCCTCAAATGTAACTATTTTAGAAATTATTGTGAAATACCCATTCATTTCAAGTCACTCAAATAATTATTTTGACTCAGAATATATATATATATATAATTAAATAGAAGATATGCCAATTCAGTCATGAGTAATCCCCCCAAAAAGTTGTATCCGATTCCAAGCATATGTTAAAGGGACGCACATTAGCTGCTGAGCTGAAGCATGCTTTTCAAGGATCTTTGATGGTCCTCTCTCGGTTCATCTTCTTCATTTTCATTCTTCTGTTCTGAAACCAGATTTTAACCTGCCTCTCTGTTAAATTCAGGATTCGTGCAACTTCATAGCGACGATCCCTCGTTAAATACATGTTATAAAGAAACTCCTTTTCCAGTTCCAGAGTCTGATATTTTGTATAAGGACAGCGTTTCTTTCTTGTTGATCTCGCATGGATCCAGTTTGCTGCAGGGTTGCCTGAAAAGAAATAAATAGGCTAAAGAAAGCATATAATAATAATAACAATGTGAAAAGAAAACCATTTACATAAGCATATCATCCACAGTTGATCAGACGACTCCAAGAAAGGTCATGACCATATAAGAAATGGAGCTATACGTTAACGTTTAACAATTAAAATATTGTGTAATTGGTGTTAAACATTAGTGTGAATGCAATTATTTCTAAAGTTTTTGGTTTTAATGGCCTCTATACCAATTTTTCGGCCCATGTTAAGAGCCCGGACACTTTTATAGGTTTGTAAAACCTCCAGTTTAGGACAGTTCGACAGTTGTAAATCACAGGGCAATTCATTTTACTTACTTGGGTCAAGTTGTTGTTGTTGTTGTTGTTGCTGTTTTTCGTCTTTAGGTTCACCGTGACTCGAAATATCATTTCCAACTCTTTCTTCAGTAGTTTTGTCTACGGATACAGCGTTGCAGCTATACTCGGGAACCACCGGCGTCTCTGTCTCAAACGCAGCGCTTTCAGTCCTTTTCGAGGGTAAACTCTCAGTCTTTGTACCGCTGTGCCGACTGCTGGAGTGGAACCCCGATAAAGAGATATGGTTTGAGACTGGATCTATCCAGGAGCGAACGTATCTGTTGTCTGAAAGATGGGTCTGGTGAACGTATGGATGGTAAATTCCGGACACAGCAGCAGCAGATGGTTGATGAACCGAGGACCAGGACGCAGGGAACACGGCTGACTTGGAAGCGAAACTGCACGAAGAAAAGTCCGCATTTTCCACCACACCTGACGGCCTCGCGGGCGCGGTGTGTGAACCCTGGGCATAACGCGCTCCGTACACATCCTCCGTCTCGTGCCCCATAATAGAGTCCACATAATAGCTACTAAGCGCTGAACTAGTCGACATATTTGGATCCCTTCGAACTCATATAAAACGTTACTCTGTTTCCGAAACCTTGCCTCTGAACAATCATAGTATTTTTGCTGCCTTCATCTTCAGTGATTGGTTGCATGAATCACGTGATCATATTTACTAATACAGAGAGAGTAAATCAGTCCGCTGATAACCGTATGTTTGATTTTGCACTCTTAAATAAGACAGGTTATTTTCATCTCATCTAGTAGTGATATTCTGCATTTATCATGCTTCAAACTACGTCTGTTTCTTTCTTTTTTTTAACAAGGTTAGATTAATGCACCCATATTTCAGTGCCAGCACTCACCATTACTTTAACAAACGATTTCAGCAGTGTAAAATCTAGCAAAATTTCGTCATAAGGTATGTCATACTCTAGCCTTGTAAAGTATTTTATAGAGTACCGAGTTGCAAGTCCTCGTAAAATAAATGTAATAACATGCTGTAAAACAACGAACCACCGCAGCCTCACAGATTCTCATATTTTATAAACGATCCTCGCTGCTTTAGTGTTAAGATCGGTCGTTGTAAGTTTGAAGCTGACTGTAAGGTGTTCTAAGATTGACACAGGAAGTAACATTTGTATATTTTTTGGAACTTATTCAAAAGAGAGTCATAGTATTTTATGTGTATCAATAAAATTTTTATGAGGTGCATTTGATTATGTATTAATGTTCCCTTAATAAAACAGACTCTTGGCATTTCAAAGTGTCTTGACCTACATGTTTATCATCAAATAATAAAATAATAATAATAATAATATATTCCGATCTTTTTAGATAATAATGTTCGTCGAGAATTGAATAAGGTGGTAAATAAGCGGCTGTTACTGTGTCACAATATAATCAAAATAATAGAAATGTATAGCTTATAGAATAGATCATTTGTGTAGTCAATGCAAATATAAACACAATGAAAATATAAACTATAGACTTATGCATTACATGTTTCGTCTTAATTTGAGAAAATAATTTGTGTGAGGGAAAACTATGTGGTAATGTTAGCTGTTTGTCGACAAGTTGTCACTGAGAGCTCAGCCGTTACAATTTTGGTCAAAATTATAATCTGTGTTTCCATCTGTGGCCACACACTTGAACACATCTGAGCATGTGCCCAGAGGTATATGGCATTTGTGTGTGTGCACATTAGAGAGTAAGTGGTCGATGCTATGAAAATACAAAAGATTAATATAGACGCCTGGAAGTATCGGCATTAAAAGAAGAACATCTGACCACTTTTAAACAAAATGTTGTTTATGAATGTATGGGATGGTGTGACGGACGAAATAATTTTCACCTATAAGCGTATAAGATATACCAGTTATCGGAAACCTCTGCTTCTGGTGTACTTTTCTTTTGTAACTTTTTTTTTTTTTTTTTTTTTTTTTTTTTTTTTTGAGATTTGATTGATTTGACGTTGAAGTATAAAACATGTTATAGGGTTACATTTTCCTATTTTTAATTACGTTAAGGTGTTTTTTAAGATTTATTTTGTGGGCATAGAGAAATTAGAGAAACCTTTTTTTTCTTTTTTTCTTTTTTTGTCAGTGACATCCTTAAGCCACTTTTTTTTTAGAATCAGAACATACCATTTAAATAGTTTTTGGTCTTTATATAACAATGGACTAAAACGCTAATAATTAACAGAACTGTGGGCTATAAGATAATCAAGAGTAATAGTCACCTATAAAATCAATAAGTAATAAAAAATATATGGCCATGCACGAAAAGTATGAAAATGTCAGTATACGATTCAACTAAATAAATGAGCAAATACAAACTAATTTACAATTAGGACTACGTGTAAATTAGCTACATGTGCATGTAGTCCTACCTGTAAATTAGCTGGTGTTCATTTATCTTTGAGGAAAAAATAATTATTTATCGTTTATCGTTTGTAATTTATCTTTGCGGGTGTGTGTGTTTGTGAGGGGGAGTTATGGTCTTGATTAAACTGTGGTTTAGAAACGCTGTACCAAATATGACACCAAACACTTTTATGACATTATCAATTTATTATAGTCCACTGACCACATGCCACAAACATGCACTGATACAGACATATTTAAACATCTATTATACAGAAACCTTTATACGTAATTATTCCAGATAAATGTAACTTTCCATTGGAGAAAGAATGGGAAATCTTCACTTTCGGATGTGCTTTCATGTCCAAAGTCATAATTTTTGGCGCCACTGTTTTTTGCTCTGTTCCCGCTAAAATGAAACCGCTTGGTACATCATCATCTTCTTTTATAAATTAAGACCTTGCACCACTTTTATACCCTGTGAAACATATGAAATTACACAAGGCTTCACATTTCAAATGCGATCAAAGATGTAGCAACAAATGACAAGGATTTAGCAACGATCACAACATTGGAACGTGAAAGTAGCCAAAACAATGCACACTGCCCTCATGTCATCATTATACAGGAGAACACAGACTGACCGAAATGAGGGGGGTAAGTCTTTGATCTGTTCTTGTTTGCATGCTCACGAAAAAGTGAGATTGGATGTAAGTTCACGGATACGATTTTCTCTGCTCATCTTCTTAAGTTTCATCCTGCGGTTTTGGAACCAGATTTTCACTTGTCTGTCAGTGAGGTTGACGCTTTTGCTTATCTCTAGACGGCGCTCCCGAGTCAGGTACATGTTGAATAAAAATTCTTTTTCTAATTCCAAGGTCTGGTGTTTTGTGTATGGACATCTTTTTTTCCTTCCACTCTTCGCGGTCAACCAGTTGCTCGTCGGTGTGTCGTTTTTGGATTCTGCAAAGCAAAAAGACAACAGCATCAGCCAAAAACAAACAGGGAAAATATGACACGCTCTCTTTGTACATTAAAATAAAAAACACAGCATATGTTTGCTAAAACGGCTGTCATAATTAAACCAATACACATAAAGATCAATAGAAGTAAGTCAAATACATATGTCAATGTGGCCTCGTTTGGTCTATCAGCACACAATGACTCCCACCTAACTTTACTAGTAGATATTCAAGTGTTGACTATATCTCTACAATGTGATTTTATTGGATTAATTTTAATGTTTTGTCCCTGTTGTTTACATTTAGTCAACACGGGACCTTGCATAAGCTAAATTACCTCATGTTATATCCAATGCACTTTTAAGTATGCAGTTTTCATATTTAACTTACTACTGCACCAGAAATATGATTCGACTATTGAACTGTACACAGTCAGCATCAAATGAATAGCAAAGAATGATTTTATACATGAAAAGAACTCGTGCTGAATGCATAAAGTCGCAAATACATTTCACCAAGGCTGTTCTTATATTGCCCAAAGAAGAATGTCAAGTCACTTGCAACAAAAGGTATTTGATGTTAACGCGCTCTCGCAGCGCCGTTTCCTGTTAGGGCTTTTACTGCAACCTGAGAAAGACTCCCATTAAACATTACGACTTTCAGGTTGTTTGTGTTTTATATTGGGTTTTATGATGCTAGAGCGTTCGCATTACACCAAGACGCGATTAATCCGTTTATTGTACCCACCTTTGCCTTCTCTGTGTGGCAGTTCAGGGCTGGAGACAGACGCCTCAGTTGAGCAATTCTTCTCCTCCAGTGTGCTGACTTTGGGCTCTGGACTCTGCGCCGGGGAAGAGCTCCTTGTGTCCCGATCGAGCGGAAGCTTCTTTTCCACCTCGACAAAGGGCGTTGACTGCGCCTTTGGAGTCACCCTGTTCAGCTGCATTAACGTGGTGTTTGGGCTCATCGTCTCGTTGTCATAGTCCGGGTTTTTCGCCGTCGCATAAGTTTGACTTAGTCTAAAATATCCAGGGACCGGAATCTCGGGACTATCAACGGAACATGATTCGGGGATCAGGTTGGAGTACGCGGGTATCTCAGACGAACTGACCTTTGCTCTCTTGTCGGAGTACATACAACAGTTAGTCTCTTCTTTTATGCTTTGTGAAAATGTGCAGGTGGACATCTGGTTGAGCGGTTGCTCTAATCGGCAGGACCTGCTTGGATCTGCCCAGTTATCAGTTTGAGGTATGTACGAGTGGACGTTCATGCCCATGTTTTGGTGGTTTACTTCCCCCCGTTTGCCAAGAGACGGCAGGAGTCCACAGGTTTGCATTCCATAGGTTCCCATTTCTGCAGTGGCTGGCATGTACATGTTACTGCTGGAATAAAAATCTGTTCTGCACGCCCCAATCAAGGAATCTACCAAAAACGTGTTTGCAGCTGGAGAGCTGTTAGGAAAGGACATTTTTTTAGAGTTTTTTTTTTTTTTTTTTTTTTTTTTTTAAGAAGCAGAGAAGTGTCCTCTGTAAGCTGACATATCTAGCAAAACAATCCCTGTATAACCCAGCGAGTCTCTCTGCAACCACATGACACTCTCACCAATGAAATTTGAAAATGGCCTTGAGACGCAGGCTCTTCCCCGTCACGTGGGTGCATTGACACATGATTTGAAGTTTCAGATGTGGTCAACAGCGACACCTAGAACAAGGACTTGAAATTGGTTTCAAGACTGTCTAAATAACGTTCTTAGACCCGTTTCAAGATAACATAAAATTAAGACTTTGACTCATATATAGGCATGCTGTTAAACAAAGAGCATGAAGGGAAATAAATTATAGAATTTAGTCTATTTTGTGTACCTTTAAATTCCAATTTAAGGTCAAGATAGGAAATGTCTGAAGATACTGCAGAAGGAATTTCTTGTAGTTCACGAGGCTAAATTCAGAAGACTATGCAGAACAAAATGAGCCAGCGGATGTGGGCCTAAACACCGCTGACTGCATACTCGATTAAGGGTGAAAAACAAAATTGTGATTCATCCTTTATATGTTTGTTTTTATCATCAACTGTTTTCATCGACACATGATTTTGCCTGTTCTCCAGATAGACATTTTTGTGGACGCAAAAGAAAATGTTATTACTATGTAATAATTGATGTAATACAATGTTTGTTGTTTGGTGTTATTTTCTAAATTAAATAAACCTTAATAAAAAAATAAATAAAAAAAACTTGTAGGCCTACTTGTTAAATCAAAGCCAGTCTGTGTATTTTATCACGATATTATTTACATCATCATTATAAAGATGTGAGATATTCGTATTTTATCGAAAGATATATCGCAAGTCAACGGTTTAAAAGGCTTTTCTGTTTTATGTAATTAATGCAGTTATTTCTTTAAGTTCGTTTGTGGAGTTTTATTTTTATCAGTTCTTATGATATTTGTCTTGTAAAAAAGGCCTACAGCGTTATAAACGCATTTACACATTGGCTTTAAAAAAACATGCATCTTCACTCAGCATTAACATGTTGGCCTATGCATCACTGTAAAATTATTGGGGGGGAAACATGTAGAGTATAAGATTCGCTATTACTAAATATGCAAGTACGTTTGCAGAATTTAACAGCATTTTTAAAGGATATTATATTATCTTAGCTTTAGAACCGGATACAATCAAAATACACACGAGGAATTAAATCTTCACATGCCGTTGAATTAATTATTGGAAATGTGCTTGTTATTATATGTGTATAATCTATACACAAACCAATAATATTGGTATCTACAAAAAATACTAAAATATCAAATTAGCTATAAGGAGTAATGAACTTGTTTATAGAAATCTTGATTTTAGGTAAACAAAATGGCGCACGGTTTCTTTACAAAATTCTGATAAAGCATAAAGACAAAAAAAAGGACAAATGTACGTGCTACATCAGTGGGTTTCCTACAGGAAAATGCCTCTTCCAGATAAATAACAAATAAATAAAAAAATAAAAAAATAGAACTGACATCTGAAAACATAAATAAACACAAATATCATATTAAGAAGTGTTCATGATCAGACGTCAAATTATTAAACTGTGATGTCAAATGCATAATGTATCTGGGTTATACAATTATATGCAAATGCATTTGTTCTATAATTACATCTCCGACAGAGATTTTGGTTATTTAATTTGTTGATTCACTTTTATTTGTAATAAATAATTTAAAACAATAAAATAAAAATAGAACTATACGGTAAGAGGATGTAGATACGTGCACAGTTTAATACATTTCCTAAATAAGACTGCAGCTACTGTTATAATCCATGTATCATTGGAGATATTAGAAATATTTTAAATTGTACTTTTTATTATTCTTATTCTTCTTATTATTATTATTGTACACCCAAGCCTATCGTCTTCCAGCGAGCTGTTTAGGGTATACAATATATAATAAAGCTAAAATATGGTAAATTCCTTACAAAATCTGTCTGCATCGGTCGTAATACGATTGATAAATTAAGGACAACAACTAAAACGGCAAAAAAAATAAAATAATAATAACTACAATAATAATGATAATGGTGGTTCTGTTGATGTATGATCTCTTTAACGAGGGGGACGTTTCCGTCTGTAAAAAAGCACGCTGAGCTCTGAGTCTAGGTAGAAAATGTTTACTGAAATTGTCTCCCCAACTATGCAGAGAAAGATATCCTCCGTTCGCGACTAAATATATATTTTCCGGGGTTTCAGGTTATTTAAAAATATAATGCAACAGAGTTAATCTTCTTAATCTAATTGAGAAGAGTGATACCGCCATTAACCGTAAACGGGGGTGAAAACAATTAGATTAGATCTCCGCTCAAGATCATAGTCATTGTTTTTGAGGACAACTACACTTGGATTACATACAGCACCAGGTCCGATCACTGCTGTAAGTTCGCCCTCTCGTGGCTTCAAGCAGCATCAACAAAATGTAAATAAACAAAGGGTCTGTCTATGTTAAGATTCCTTATTATTATTGGCAGCGTGTTATAAAACACACAGCAAAACTGTGGTAAATTGTAATTGTACTATAAACAAAAATACGGGATATACTGTACATAAGGCTGAAAGATTTAGGAAACACAGATCTATTAAATAAAATGAGCTTGTAAGATTCTGCGTTTGCTTGCACTGCTAAACTCAGGTTTGCATTACCAGCATATTCTAAGTCCACAGAGGTAGCCGCTTCCTTATAGTATCTCTACTGATAAGATGACAATTAATTTCTGCACCAACAGTCTTTTGGAAGTTTTTTTTTTTTTTTTTTTTTTTTTGGTATAATTAAGCATTGTCTTAAGAAAACAGTGCAGACTATATGCCTATTACTGCATTGTTATTCCCTTTGGAAGAAAAACATTAATGAGGATTTGATATGGATTTATTATATGGTTTTATTTTACACAGCATTTCACCAGGCTAAACGGCGTCTATGTGGAGTTGCCTATTATTTACCTAGCCCAGTACGAGGTGTGGAGTACCTCCAGTATGGAGGCCTTTGAAGGCAGATCAGTGTGTTTCCAGTGGGAGTGAGGGGATGCAGCCGCCATATTGGGACGTGCTGCACTGCGGCGGCTCTGAGAGGGCGTAGTTTTTCAAAGAGAACCGCAAAAAGGCACCTTTACCTATTCAAAAAGGTTAAGGGTGATGACCTTGACATTACAGAAGTTCAAATACAATATTTAATTCGACATTTTAAAGTTGTTTACGACATCTAACTTAGTAAACCAGTGTGGTCAAGCCGGATACTGTAAGTGTTCACGTGCTACAGTTGACGTAAACAGCCAAATAAGCTTGTAGAAATGGGGTGATGTTCAATGCGTAGCAGTTCAATTCGAGGAATAAAGGCCCACTTTGTAACATAACACTTATTATTAGATTTTCACTTCTGTTCACATACTCAGTTCGCATCTTTCTAGACAGAAAAAAACAACAACATCTGCACCCTTTGTGTTTCAGGGCAAAGTCACAGTTGAAGTGGATAGAGGGTCCAATAGCCCCAATTTAATTTACTGCCCAGAGTTTATTGTACTGTCTAGACTGTTCAAGGTTTAGTAAATAGCCTTAGTGTAAAACAACATACAAGGAAAGGAATTAGTCAAAGACCTATAAAAGTTACCATTGGAAATGGTTCTCTCTCCATCTCACTTTCCTTCTTCCTCTGTGATAATCGAAAACAACATTCGTCTGAGAAAATAATTAGGCCTAACATTTTGAAATGCAACTGAAAAAAGTGTTATTTAATAAAAATAAATTAATGTGAAATAATAAATTCTGTTGCTCACTTAAACGCGCTCTACCATACAGACAAGACGCGTCACAGCAATTAATAAAAATTTGCAAATAACTTGCTGTATTTTTATTTAATACATAGATACATTACATGCTTCAAACGAATAAATGCATACACAGTTCTACCTCAATGTAATTACGTATTGATTTGATGTAACCAAACGTATTTGTTGCTTACGCAAGTGTGTATTGTTCAATGTATTTCGATGAACAATGCAATAAATAAATACAAATACAAAGCTACTGCATTTTAATGGCATTAACACACAGTATGAAGAGATTGTCGAGGTACCCATGTTCCTGATAACTGATAATTTCCATCATTGCGGATAGGCTACATTGTTGTAGATAATTTGTGCAGAATTTTAATTGCGGATAAAATTCATTTTTGATAGCAGGTATTTTGCATAGTAAAATACAGAGTTGAAGTGAAAATAAGTCATGTGTCCCACGAATGGATGATGTCCCACAATCATGACATAATAGAATAGCCATCGTCTCCCGAAGCGGCCAGTATCATTACTTTCAGAACAATGGGTTTCCAGTGAAATACTGAAGACGATCTCGGTTCAACTTTTTCTCTTTCATCCTTCGGTTCTGGAACCAAATCTTCACTTGTCGATCTGTAAGACTGAGCATTCTTGACAACTGCAGACGTTTCTCTTTGTTTATGTACACATTGAAAAAGAATTCTCGTTCAAGTTCTCGAATCTGGTATTTCGAATATGGGCATCTCTTTTTTCTGGACTTTGCACCTACAAAAAAAAAAAAAGAAAAAAAAAAAGAAAAAAAAACGCAACTTGATTATATCACAATGAATTAGAACTCTAAATCAGTTGCAATACAATTGCAATGTTTCTGCAGATGGAATTAAAAGTTTGAGTCCATCCGACACTTTTAACTGTATAGTGAATCTACACTATACACATAGCACACAGGCAAAACACTCGGAGAAACAAAAGTATGTATACATAAGCAAATAAACGACACAAACACTGCTACACGAAATATACACATGCACGCAAACGGCCCACAAGTGCACGCACACACACTTCAAGTCCAAACGCACGCACGCGCACATGAGTAACCATGTAGGTGTATTTTCAATTCGATGTGTTTGGCTTTTAAGCTCAAATCTTTTGTAATAATGTTGCATTACATTAAAACAAGCAACAGGTTAAATATTTCTAAAATAAGATAGGCTTTCTGTCTGAGAAAGTCTCTCGATTCGCATCGCGACGATCATTTCAGTTTTTACAACAGTTCATAATGTTTTGTGTGTGTGTTTTATATATATATATATATATATATATATATATATATATATATATATATATATATATATATATATATATATATATATATGCTATATAAATATACACACACATAGGCTATATATAATCCTACGAAAACGCCTTCCCCATAGTAAATATTTTTACGACTGCAAACAGAATCTTACAAGCTATATAAAAACTTTTGCATGCTTATAAAGGGGCGCATAAAAGCTAACCGACAAAGTAATAGGGTAGACTGAACCGCAGTTAAACGCGTGAACCTACTTGAGCCGTTGTTCTTCTCTTCATCGCAGGTTGATATTGAGGATTCCTCCTCCATGGTTTCTGTAGGGTCTTGTTTGGTCTGCTCCGCGCTATCTGAAGACACATTACATGCAGCATCTCCGGGGACACTTGTATCTGGCTTTTGTTCGGACTGCTCAGGGTTGGTCTTCTCGGAGTTAGCAGTCTCAAAAAACTGATCAAATCCTTGTGGAAGTACCCCATTTCGGCCGACGTTGGTGAAGAAATTGCACGAGGAGTTAGTACCACCGTGATGGCTATACACGGAATCGTTTTTAAAAATAATTTCCGCTCTGTTTGTTGACTGTAGGAGATCTCGGTGCATTATCTCCTCCGTTGAATAGTACGAAGCGTAATTGCCCCTGTAATGCCATTTGCTCGGATGATCCAGTCCATAGTCCCTGAAAGTCACTTCACGAACAGGTTGGACTTGCGCTATGTTCGAAGAATAGGGAAAATTTACTTGACACGACGTTGTTTGCGGTAAAAACGATGAGACCGACGAGAAATCTGGAACATAGTACGGTAAATACATATTAGATGCACAGTTGTTGCGATCATCGTAGTCGGTCATTGCTCGCTTTAGCCTTGGAGAGGAAAAACCGTCAGCTTGACTGTTAAACTTTGCCCATCTATTGCACCATATGCGTGTGGATAGGACTAGTGAGGAAGAAAAAATCGGAAACGTACGCTGACGTGCAATTCATCTTGATCGATTCTTGAGGTAATTGTGTCATGTGATCCGGTAAAAAAATTACCATATATCAATATCAGTCATTAAGTGAGCGACTCATAGGTAACCGCATGAGGCAGGTCATTGGTTGCCTACATTTTTTGAAACTCCCATGTTGATTCCCCCCGTGTGTATTACAAGGCATTAGTAAACAATCACAGAAATACTAAGTCAAGCGTTGTTTAAAATAAAAGTTAATTAAAGGAACTTTATCACGACGTTATTTCAAAAGTAACACATTAAGTTGTATTATTACTTATTTTTTTTTTTTTAAATAGGCTTCCCAACCAGTTACTCTTACGGCCGAAAGAAAACTGACTATTGAAGCAAACTGCAATGTTTTTAGACTCTCTTTCTATATCCAGAAATTGAGATTTGCAAGCCTTAAGATGAAAATGCACGATACATTTTTAAACCCGTTTTATACGCATGTGTGTTATATATCAGGTTTGTTGCATCTCTTTTCTAAACCTGTGCTATTTTCCTGAAATTATAGACCAAAACCATGTTATACCTATAGACTAGATACATGCCATAGAAAATAATGAAAAAGAGAAAGGAAAAAGGAAAATAAGTGGGGAAAAAAGATCTGGAAGGTGACACCGAAACTGACAGAAACGTAAAGCAGTTCACCAAATATCTGTTGTGATGTCAGCGAAAACAGATTTTCTGTTTATTCTACACCGAGACTACAAATTTAGTCACAATGTAAACATTGTACAAGAATGCATTTCCAAAAACAACAAAGGGCAATGTATAAAAAAGTTAATAACATTTAGAACTGTACCTTTCTGTTTTAGCCTGAAGTCAGGATTTAGTCCGATTATGTATTCCAGTAGTAAAGCTTTAAGATTTAAATAAAATTCTTCGACATATAGTTACCGAAAGGAAGAGATACACCGATTCACACTGCCAAGTACAAAACAACTGTTCTGGCTTTGAACGTCTGTAGTCTGAGACGATGCAGCCGGCAATCACCAATAACCGTCAGCCAAATCACTTTATTGCACAGACAAAAGGATGTGCTGTGGTGTGGTGTCCTGGGTGGAGGTAAAAAGTGACTGCCATATTCCTACCGAGAGATGAAAACTACAAATATACAGTTTTATCTTTCTCCAGATATCTACATTTCTCATAGATTCTATGAGAAACAAAACTGCGTTGTTAAGCTTATGAAAACAAATAAGCAACCAGAGTTCTTAATAAATTTTTGCTCAGCCTGGTGTATTTTAAATCTGTTTTATTTTATTTTTTTAAATCTGGTAACATGTTTGGTAGCATTTATGGTTTAAATCTGGTGACCATAATGTTATTTTTGGTTCATTTAAGCACAGCTTGTGGATTCAAAATGAGAAATTAAATGTGCACGCTACCATTCCACAAGAAACATCTTATTTAATTTTCATATATTTAAAATGTCATTTTCGCAAATAGAAACTTAGCTATATCGCGAAGAGAGGGCTTTCTTAATCTTGTGCGATCCATACTACTTAAGACCTTTTCATTTGTTGCTTCTTTGTTCTGTGTAGAACCCAAAGTGTTAGAGCCCAACAAAATATTAATCTGTTTACCAGTCGATGTTCAAAGTTTTTTTTAACAACAAATAAAACAATCTTCGCAATAATATGAAGAAAACTTTGTTAATTGTATTAAGTGTTAGCGCATCAAAAAAGTTATGTCACGCGTTTAGCCTTATGTTTAGTTTGCAAGAGCTAAAAATTGCTTCTTGCAAAGTTTTTATTTTTATTTAAAATGTGCAAATTATTCTTAGTAGTAAGAAAGTCAGTGCAAGAAAGCCACTAACTTGACCTTAACTTTGTATTGGCGCCCCCAGTTTCTCCAGAGGCCGCAGCACGTCTGGCAGAACGCTTAAGAAAATTACACTCCGCTTGTTTCTTGCTTCTTCAGTCTTTTAACTGATCACCTTTAAAGGAATTATCAAGACAAATAACTTGGACCAAACTTACCTTTATATTATTGAATGATTGATTCAATCATTCATTCATTCATTGGTAGAAAATATTTATTTTAAATTAAAATAATGATAATACTTGATATTAATGAAAATACTAATACACATTATAGTGTATAAGTGTATAGTGCTGTGCAACCATTTAATCGTGAGTTTAGTCTGCAGAGAGTAAAGAAAATGCTAGGTAAACATAGGCCTTATATAAATAAATATTTATTTATATGGTTTTATTTACTTTTTTGTCAAACTACTCTTAAATTATTAATCAAAATTTTCATGTAGGCTTTTTTTTCACACTTATAGTAGGCTATATTTGTATGTTTACCAATATATCTTGCAGATAAATAGAACGTGTATATGGAAAACATATTTTGGTAGAATCTGTGCATTAAAAAGGTGGAATTACAAAGCCTATAATACATGGGATTATCAATATATCCTTGTGTCACAAGGTTTGTCATGCTGGTATTAAAATATTGGCATTTTTTTCGTATAGACGAGTTTTGTATATGCGCATGCAACTAAACATTATACTAATACCTCTTTACCTGTTCCGTATACTCTCTTTTCAATTGATCCCAATGGATAATCAACAAGTTCATTTGTAGAAATACGAACATTTAGCAGCAATTTCCTTATTTCTTAAAGGAAACATAAAAAGAGCTAAATTCATATTTTACATTGTGTAAGTCTACACTACGTTTCTGTAAACATACTGTTAAAATGAATGTTTCTCTTTTAATGCATAAACAGTTACAGCACTTAGTTTTCTATTCAAATTCCTAGTTTAATTCGGTCATAAATAATTAAGAAAATATAAAATAATAGAGATTCACAGAAGAAAGATCGAACTTGAGCTTGGACTTTATTAGCGCATTTTAGAATCACCCACTGAATTAAAACAGACAAATATTGCACAAGAATGCAGAAGTTTAATATAATGCAGAATTTACACAACACTTAATAAATATTACACATAACACTTTTGATTAAAAACGCAAAAAAAAAAAAGTACGTTTTCAGATCGCAAGATAAAAATTAGATTCTCTCAAATTGATTACAACGTCTGAAAATGTAATGACTCCCAGTTAGATGTTAGCTGCCCAGTGTAGTTTTAAATGATGCCAGAATGTATATCATGAATCCAATATACACGTGTCTACTATAAGTTTGCTGCTGTTCTAAACTACAAAGCATTATTTTCAGGCTATATAGCAAGCTAGCATTAAACTTTGGAATTCTCATTTTTCCACCAAAAACATACACCAGACACATACATAATGCAGCGACACAATATGCCTAATAAATATCAATTACAAAATATTCAGCTTGCATATTAAATTACATTTCATGGGTGTGCGGGAGAAAATCGTTTCCAGATAGCTTAGTTTGGTGGACATTCAAGAAAAGTCTCTTGTATGAATGATGTCACCACCTGAAACCAAACCCTTAAATTGTTTAGGAGAAGAAAAAAAAATCTTAGTAAATAGTGAAGGTATGGTCGCGCATCATTAGTCTTTTTTTCTTCATCCTGCGATTCTGAAACCAGATTTTCACTTGCTGATCACTCAGTTCCAATCTGTCCGAAAGCTCCTTTCGTTTCTGTCGGTTTATAAATTCATTTATCATAAATTCGTGCTCCAGTTCGGCTAACTGTGGCTTCGTGTAAGGTTTTCTCTTTTTTCTTGATCTCACCTGTGTGGGACACCACGGAAGTCCTGGGGAGGAGAGAAAAAAAACAAAACAAATAGTACTCTCGTCAACATTTTTTCATGTCCCTGAATCAGTATCTGCATCTAAAGACGTTAAAGACAACCACAACTATGATGACCCATTTAACATGCTATATCGTGGAGCATGTGGAATGAGACAGTGTCATTAAAAATATGTCTGAAAACAAACTAGTTCTGAAAAATGAAGAGTGGCAAATTCAAATGGCTTGAAATGGCTTGTCTATATATGAAGAAAGCAAACATCTCACACAATAGGTTTACATAGTAAAATCCACTTAAAATCAAGGTCAGAGAATGACATCTAGGCTGGGTCAAGGAAGAAGTTGCGTACCATCGGAGAAGGCTGACCTAACAGTCTGGGTGCTCAGTGATGGCTGGAATGGAGCGTTGGAGCTGACAGACGGCTTTGAACCATCGGTCACTGGCTGGTCATTGGAGTTCAGTTCAATCTGTGCAACCCTGTTCTGCTGTCGCCTTTCCAAGTTTGAAACTTCGTTGCTGACAGAGCTCTGTTCTCCTGCGTAAGATGCATTAGGTCGACCTGGCTCCTCTGATTTGTGGCTGACATCTTGGAAGTAGTACCTCCCGGATTCCTCCAGTGAGCCCTTTTTGTGAGTGTTGAGGCTAGCGCTCACAGCGGCTGAATTGCTAAAAAACGGCTGAGAGTAGCCACTGTAGGCGCGGCTCTGGGCCGGAGTAGTGCACGAATTTGGAGAACTCCACGGGAGCGAGCACACCTCACTTCTACTGTAGGACATCTGTGGAAGCCCAGATAGATGGACCCCATTACCTCGCAGGTTTTGGAGGTACAGGGAGTCGTGAGAGTGGAAATTCAAAAGGGGAGCAACATAGCCAGAACTAAGAAGATTGTGCTCGCACATTTCTGACGAGCTCGCCCGAACGCTTCTTAAAACCGTTTTTAGTTACCCCTAAAGAATACGAGCAAGGTAATTGTTGATTTGTTAATGCACCATCACGTGATATGCAAAGTAATATGTTTAGCCACGCCCATGTGACAGTAGTGCTGCAAAGTCAGAAAGAAAAGCATATAAGATAACAGCTTTTGCAGATATCCCTTTGGCCTTCATTTAATTTCTTGTCTATTTATTTAACATGCATTTTACTATAGGCTACAAAGGTAGTCTTTAATGCATGCTTCACTATTTTTTGTTAAATATGGCTATTTTAAAACCACACATATAAAGAATTGTGTTTGAAACTATTCATTGGTAACTTTAAATACATTATGAACCCAGTAAACCGTTCTGTTAAAGTAGAACTTCCTGTAAAGCTGCTTCTAAACAATGTGTTTTGTGAAAAGCGCTGTACAAATAAATATTCAATTGTTAACCGACCGCTATAATTTGTCTAAAAATGCGGTGGAATAACACACACACACACACACACACACACACACACACACACACACACACACACACACACACACACACACACACAATATTCATATATTTGTAATGAAAAAAAAAAATACATTACAATGCTGCAATTATGATGAAATACACTGACTTTGAAAAGAGCTGCGTTTGTGTTTTCTTTTGTAAACACAATTGCCAAATTTTCTGTATATTGTAATCATCATGATCACAACTTGTAATAACTGCTTTGATGAGATCATGGTTTCTGCCTCAAATTACACATGATGTTAGTTAACTGCATGATTTGTATAATCTCAGAACTGTACTTTTCTGACATATGGACATTAATTTGACACAGTCCCATCTGATAACAGATTACTCTGAATTGTAGAAACATACATTTTCCGTAAAGCTGCTTTGAAACGACATGTATTGTGAAAAGCGCTATACAAATAAATGTGATTTAACCACGGGGATAAAGCCAAATAGGGCTTATAATGCATATAAAAAGTATACAATTTTTAAAAGTATAAATTTGAAAGGCCATCTGTAAACGTTAAGCTCACATACACATTTGTTTGTGTAAACGAAAAAGGTTTTGATATTTTATGAGCAATGATTAAAATTTTAAACCTTGATACATTATACAATTTAGCTACTAATTCAGATATTTTTTAATACTTCGTTATTGATTGTCTGATATCTAAATTCGCTTAAAAATATTTTTGGGAAAAACATTTAAAGTCTATTATATATACATTGAGATGCCGAGCTATCGGTGCAAGAAATTAAACTTAGATGTCGTCGGATAATCTTTGTTGCCGGTTTCTTAAATTGTAGGTCAGGGTATGCAAGTCATATTTTATCTTACCTTCAAAAGTTTGTTCAGATGATCCAAAACACGTTTTAAAGAAAGTGCACATATGCACGTACAAGGAAAATGACTATTGTAAAAAGGCAATTTCCGGAAAGAGTGGCAACAGTACAACCTCCCACTTTTTACGAGTCCAGTAAATTCATGAAAACCTTTTAAATGGGATTGCTTTAGACTGTTTCACATTCTGTTGCATGTTGACAACACCAAACTCAAATCCGTTCCTTAAAAAACAACCAAAAAAAAAAAAAAAAAAAAAATGGTTAGCCTACATGAAAAGGATATGGTAGTCCATCAGTAGTTCAAGGTCAAAGTCCAGACGCAGATTTACCAAAAACAAGTCCAAGTGCATTTAATTAGAAAGCCAAAGTCTAATAGTTGACTACGTCTAATTCATTTAAAATTTGTCCTAAATAACCAGGCAGATACTTGCGTCGTTTTTAACAGCTGAAATCGGCATGACAGATAACTATAAACATTTTCTTTAAAAGTTTAAGCGCCGTCGTTGTTAAACCCTTTGTACGAATTCGCCAAACAGTTCGGCAAAACATAAAACAGTTACCAATTGTCAGTAGTGTGTTGAGACTTCTCAGCCCCCTGAGGGAAGTGTTTTCTGACCAGACGAAATGGTGAATGCCACGTGAATGCCCCAATTGTGACAGATTACCTTTATATTACATATTTATTCAGAACGCACAACGCCATCTTCTCTTTTAAATGGTCATAGCTGTTGAAATAATTCTCAAAATGCTATAGTTTTTCAATGCAAAGGTTAAATCTTGAATTATAAATGATCTTATTGCAAGACACATGCTGACCGATAGATGGCGACGTAGCTTCATGGATTTGTGGTATTATTCATGAGACCTATATTGCAGTCAAGGTTTAGTCTGACAATGTGTCTCAAGGTCACTGAGAAGACCCAGTTTCAAAAGAAGATTAAGATATTTAAAAAAAAATGAAATTATATTTAAAAGGCAACAAGTAAAGTTTGTGATTTGTATTTTCTGCTAACGGTCTCTTTTTTGAAGAAGAAGAAGAAGAAGAAGAAGAAACAACCAATAATTGATTTTCAATCAATCAATAAAATAACCATCTTATTTTGTGGGCTGCTCAATCAAAATAATAAATGTGAATCTAAATATCATGCTTAATAATAGCCTATTTCACATTGTCCAAATTACACCAATTGCAAGTCTCAACAGTTGTGAAATTCATTAAGAATATCAATCCTCTACTGAGATTCATTAGTTATACTCAGGCCTATAAAAAAAAAAAAAAAAAAAAACAATTATAGGTCTATACTCCATTGAACACTAAATTCAATCTTTTTGACAAATGCTTCATACGTGTAGCTGAAGTAACTTTGCAATGACAATAAACAAAATAAAATACATGCCTTACGACAATTAACCATGGTTTTGACATAGTAAAACTATGTTTTTTGGCATATTGATTACCATTTGTATAACCACAACAAAACCACAGTTGAACTATGGTTTTTGTAGCAAAACCATGGTTTGCTCGTGGTTGTTATGGAAAGAACCATGTTTTGTTTTTTGTTTTTTTTGGTCGGGGGTTTTATTCAAACCATGGTTAATTTTAGTAAGGAATATCTCCCCGATTAATGTAAAAGCAAGAGGAAATATTAATTAATTATCGAAAGACTGCGTCTTTCGCTTTACTTAGTGCTACTGGAAAAACCTGGTCGTAGACTACTTAAAATTAACAAAATCTGTTCACGATATTATGATTCTATCTGCAGTATAGAACAATCTCTACTTGTAGAGGAATAAAGAGGACACCGACAAACAAATGATTTCCCCGTGAAATATTACACAGGAAACTTTGTTTTGTTTTTTTCCCCCTCATAGTTTATTTACGTCTGTGATACATTCTAGATTTTCCCATAAAACTCTGGTAATATAAACAACCATGGTACACAATCTGCACTCAAAGAAAACGAATCTGAGAATATAAAGTTTTGAAAGCATGGAAAGAGGTCTGGAATACAGCGTTTAGGCTACTACTGCAACATAATGACAAAAATGGTTTAACAATATTTAAATAATAATAAAAAAGAATCTGAAACTACTGAAATGAACTGACCACCTCAACACTCTTGCAGCAAACCTTGACATCCGAACTGCAAGTAGATCTAAATATTTAAACAAGATAAATAATAGCTCTTACTAAAGAGAATAAAGAGCTTGTCTCTATTTAAATCAGCAATTTTATGACTTAATCTTTAACAGGATTAAAATTATTTTAGGTCCTCAGGTCTCTTCTTATCCTTGACTCGACGGTTTTGAAACCATATAGTTACTTGTCTTTCAGACAGGCTGGTAGAAGAAGCGATCTGCCGTCTCTTCTCCTTGGTAATGAACTTAGAGTTGGTGTATTCACGCTCGAGTTCTTCCAGCTGCAGTTTTGTGTAAGGAACCCGTTTCTTTCTCCCGCGCTGACAGACTGAAACCGCTGTTCCCTCTGAGGAAATAAAAATAATTTTATTCAAGCAATCTTCTGTTGCAAGACCTTTTCATTATTCCAAAATTAACAATGATGTAACATCGCAATTTAACTTAACGTCGTTGCAACCTAAGCATGTGTAATCTCGTGCAATGTATACGCCAAATATATATATATATATATATATATATATATATATATATATATATATATATATATATATATATATTTTTTTTTTTTTTATTTTTAAACGAAACCGAAACGTTGTATTTCTGTCGTGATTCATTTCAGATTAGCATACTAAATCTGTTCTTATGGTTTTAAGGATTCGTTTATTTAATTATCTTGCTACCGAAAAGATTTTGACATTTAATAGGGCGATGTCAAAAGCGTTTAGCTTGTACAGTAAAAGATAAGAAATAATGTTTTAAATCAAGGTTGTCCTCTGCCAATGAACACACGATGAGAAAATCTCTTGTTCCTTCTATCAGAGAATTTTTGCGTGATTTGTGCCTCTTATGTGTCCAGAAAAAAAAACTCTTTATACTCAACTAATGAAGAGAGGCGAGGAGTGATTCACAGAGCAGAACTCAAGCCTACCTGCTAATGATGGTTTCCAGATATGCGGGCTCTGCGTCTGGTCTCTGGAGCAATAAAGTTGACTGCTGCAATTGTTCGACCAGTCCCATGGCTGGTGGTCTTCCATTGTCAAATAAGTCTCATGTCTGGGATATCCGGTCAATGCTCTACGAACTACAGGTAAATCGATATAGGCAGGGGTTCTTGAGTAGGAATAACCTTGGTAAAGAGCGAACTCCTTAAACCAGCTGGAGGCATCAGCATAATCCACGGGTTTACTGGCATACTGTCCATTCGCAATTTTTTTCACCACACTAGGCGGAAACACGGCGTTCTGTGGTACTTTGCAGCCATAACAACTGTTTCCGAAATTACATCCATAAGTGACTGAGGAACTTGTGCCAATATGGGCTGGAAAAGAAACGTAAGGATTCAGAGACTCGGAGTTTATAGAAGTCGGCCGTTCCGCTGAAGAGAACACAGGAGTTCCTGACGCAGACCGGCTTGAGTGCGCCCCGAAGGCATACGGGTAAAAACTTCTGAACTCCTCATCTAATCCCTCTAGTACTTCCATATTTACTTGCAGACAGTGTAGGCTTTATGGTTTGTAATTTAACTCATCGTCTGTTATGGATTCAAACCCAAGAAAATTGTTAGCTGAGAACAATCTCCGTTGACACTTAAGCTTTTATGTTTATTTTCCGGACAAATTACATAGGTCAGATAACTAGTACCTGATTGGATAGTTGTCACCATGTGACATGCAAATAGTTAAGATGAACTTGGACTACACCACAGTGTAGTTTTCAGTTGTCTATGAGTAAGCCTGGTTTAAGGAGGCATTTTAACAAGTTTTAGATAACTTTTCGGTTTTGTTTCTATGTTTATTTGATATATTTGAAGCCTATTAAACTACAATCAAATGCTTACTTATGCAAAACAGCCGTGGAAATGTCTCATATAAGACATGCATTAATAAACATTATAGTCTGTCTATATTAGGCAATCAAATTATTTTTTTAATGATTTTAGTGTGTGCATGTGTATATAAAAGGCATCATTTATTTGATAAAATACAGTAAAAAAGTGATATTGAGATATTATTACAGTTAAAACTTTTCTATCATGACATATTTTAAAATTTATATTTATCTTCTTTATATTATTGTGATTTTTCAGCATTACTCCAATCTTCGGTGTCACATGATCCTTCAGAAATTCTAATACACTGCAAAAAAAAAAAAAAAAAAAAAAAGTTGGTTTAACTTAAAAAAAAAGTAAGTTACCTGTTTGCCTTAAAATTGTGAGTTCATTGAAATTAAAAATTTGAGTTAGTACAAAGGCGGCGACTGATTTAATCAACAAACTCAAAATATTATGTTATCTGAACCTCATTAATTATTTAAGTTGATTTGACTTGTGAAAGTTGATTATTTAAGTTGATTTGACATTTTGTGATAACAAATCATGAAAATATTTTTTTTTACAGTGAATTGCTGTTCAATAAACATTTATTATTATCATCAATGTTGAAACAGTTGAGCTGCTTTATTTTTTATATATTTGTTTGTTTGTTTGTTTGTAAACCATAATACATTTTCTTCTGTTTTCTTTGATAAATAGAAAATTAAAAAGAACAGCGTTTATTTGAAGTAGACATTAAATGTCTTTACTTGATCAATTGAAAGATTCTTCGCTGAATAAAAGTATTAATTTCTTAGAAAAAACAAACAAACAAAAAAAAAACTTACTGATCGTAGCGATACGCGTGATAGACAATCTGCTGTAATATCTTTTAATCACTAGGTGGCTCTGTAGAAAAGAAGTAAGGTGTGCCACTTTTATTTTTTACTGGTCCTTTTTAGGAGTAAACTTCCATGTCAAAGTCATTAAGGATATGTCATTCATTTATATTTCAAAAGAGAGCGAGAGAGAGAGAGCGAGAGAGAGAGAGAGAGAGAGAGAGAGAGACAAATGGGCAAAACACTGCAAATTATTAGCATTTTCATACCTGCAGGGCTCCAAGTGTTGTGCTGACGGTAGGGATAACTTTGTAAATTTGTGGAGCGCCCTTGAGTGTCAGTGAGGAAGACGTCGAGTGTGCTGTACAACACTGATTTCCATGCACGCCAACAAGTTTATTTCGTTTCCCAAACTGCAAAAGTATTAAGTGTAAATGTAATTTTGTGGTTGCCCTGTACTTAAGCATTCAATTCCTCTAGAACACTCATAGACCTACTTCTACGATTTACTTGAGCTTACCACTGCTTTTGGGATTTTGTGTGAGAGCCCCATTGTGAAACACCTGTGAGCCGCTCAAAAGCACAATTAGAGCCGGAAGGGAACCCAGACAACCTGCGGTTTTTTTTTTCTGTAGTGCCCTCACAAGAAGCCTGTAGTTTGTTGACGTACCACAGCAGTAAAGCTAGCTGTAAAAGAACGATGGAACATACCTTTCACAATGCGAAGCTACTCTGCGGTGGCTGCGTTCAAATTCAAATCGTGGGATATTCGTTGGTTACTTAAAATTTCTCACTCTACATGCTGCCCGACGCTTGAATGATGTTTTCACCCAAAAACAATACAAAATCCTGGTGTAGGCATAAAGAAATTATTGAAGCATTTTTACATTTCCTCTTTTCCATCCAGGGACAGTTCACCTCTAAAGTTGAACTATGCCTACAATCAGATCATATGACAGCGCTCTCTAGGGCTGTTGCCTGTCTTTATGGTGCAAAGTCTACGTTGTTTACGTTTATTGTAGCTATGTGGGCAGTAGTTTTTTTTTTGTTTGTTTTTTTTTTTTGCCCAAAATTTCATGTTAGATGAAGTGCTTCGCACGGGCTATTTAAGACAGTACTGGCTAACTCGACGACAAAGGCTACATATAGGCTATGTGCTAAGGGGGCTTAGCAGAGAAGTTAAATGCTGCCTTCACGTGCTCTCAGAATTATCGTAAATACGAGGTAAAAATGCACATGAACGCCCTCCCATTTTGAAACTTGAAGGCAGCAAATCAGGTTTAGACATATCATTTTCCCTGAACACCTCTACAGATCTTTGAATCAACGGTTTACTGAAGCTTAGCGACTGACAGCCCCACAGCAGAAGATGTAAATAAAGGGTGGCTAAATGAAAACTATTGTGAACTAAATAAACCGCTCACACGAACGCGTTTGTAGCCTAGTTTTAAAGGTGCCGTAGAACGCGTTTTCAAAAGATGTAATATAAGTCTAAGGTGTCCCCTGAATGTGTCTGTGAAGTTTCAGCTCAAAATACCCCATAGATTTTTTTTATTCATTTTTTAACTGCCTATTTTGGGGCATCATTAAATATGCGCCGATTCATGCTGTGTGGCCCCTTTAAATTATCGTGCTCTACGCCCCAGCTAGCGATTATAATACAATGCATAAACAAAGTTCACACAGCTAATATTACCCTCAAAATGGATCTTTACAAAGTGTTTATCATGCAACATATCTAATCATGTAAGTACAGTATTTATTTGGATGTTTACATTTGATTCTGAATGAGTTTGAGGCTGTGCTCCGTGGCTAAAGCTAACATTACACACTGTTGGAGAGATTTATAAAGAATGAAGTTGTGTTTATGAATTATACAGACTGCAAGTGTTTAAAAAATGAAAATAACGACAGTCTTGTCTCTGTGAATACAGTAAGAAACAATGGTAACTTTAACCACATTTAACAGTACATTAGCAACATGCTAACGAAACATTTAGAAAGACAATTTACAAATATCACTAAAAATATCATGTTAACATGAATCATGTCAGTTATTATTGTTCCATCTGCCATTTTTCACTATTGTTCTTGCTTGCTTACCTAGTCTGATGATTCAGCTGTGCACAGATCCAGACGTTAATACTGGCTGCCCTTGTGTAATGCCTTGATCATGAGCTGGCATATGCAAATATTGGGGGCGTACATATTAATGATCCTGACTGTTACGTAACAGTCGGTGTTATGTTGAGATTCGCCTGTTCTCATTTCTTTGAAACAAATGAGATTTATATAAGAAGGAGGAAACAATGGTGTTTGAGACTCACTATGTCATTTCCATGTACTGAACTCTTGTTATTTAACTATGCCAAGATAAATAAAATTTTTGATTCTATGGCACCTTTAAAAATGGGAATACGATAGAAAGGAGCTCTGGGTCTGGAGACACATTTTTAACTTTGAAAAAAACTTTGATGCACGCAAAAACAACCTTTTCTCTTTTTTAATCACCACTAGGCTAGAAGAATATATATTAAAATAATTTATTTTAAACTATATTATTTGACATGAATCCAAACTAGGTACTCACCAACAGCAAATTTCAAGTGGACGACAGCAGGTTATGTCTATTCGTTAACTTCTGAGCTATTCAGAGTCTGAGATGAGTCTGTGTGTTTTTTTGTTTGTTTGTTTTGTTTTTTGTTTGTTTTTGCTGTTGTTGTTGTTGTTAAATAGCGCTCCATTATGTTTGCTGTACCGCTTTCTAATGGACCCTTCACCAGGAGTTTGATTGACAGGCGATTTTGTCAGACAAAGTAGTCAGGAGAGTTAGCAGATTAAGGTAGGTGGACTTGAACTTGAAAAATTGTGTGTACTGACGTCTTTCCGTGATTGAAACAACATTCCTTATGATGTTTATTCATGTTTATTTGATGCTAAATGAACTAGTAGGAAGAGATGAACGGTTCACAAGCTGCTTGAACTGAGGTGCTAGCAGTGTGTCACGACGCATTAAAGGTGCTCTATGTAAGTTTTCGACTGTACTAAAGTATAAAAATACCGCAATATGTTTGCAGATATTTATTAAACATGCTGAGTTCACATACTCGTTTCTCTGAAAACCATTGCTACAGCCCATTATTTTACTTTAAAATTTGCATTGATTGTCGGAATTTCTGTTTTTTTTTTTTTTTTTTGATCTGTGTTGCCAATTTACCCAACAGTATTTTGCCACCCCGGGTTGCCAGTTGGCGGAAAACACATGCAGCGAATTGCAGCCATCTGAAGCCAGCGAACAAACTGGGTCAGAGATCGCAGATCTAAAGACCTAAAGAGCCATTTAAAAATCTCTATGATCGGGAGCATATTAAAACGCAATATCAACTTATCATAAATCAATAAATCATCTTAGAGTGTATCTCCTCGCCTTCCAATGTCAGTTGAGCTCTCTCCTGTTGCATGTCTTCAAACTGGCAACCCGCGTGAGGGTCGAGTGAAGAGGAGGGGGCGGGGCAAACAATATTTTGAATTTGGACTGCAGTACCCATTTCAACCACTAGCTATCATTCTTACATAAACCACCTTTAAAGAGCCACAGAACGGTATTTATTGTTTAAATTTCTTCAAAAATGACAAAATTTGAGACTTTTGTTTCATATCAAAAGTAACCTGCTCTTGTCTGTCGACGTGTTGTCAGTGTCTTCTTTGCTCCGCAATGTTTTTTTCACTGTGTGAGAACATGATGTGTGGCATGGCATGTCAGACGTAGCAACAGTAACTAAAGGGGCAGCTCTTTGTGAATGGTCAATTGACTCCTCCCCCATCAACACAAGTGTTTATGCATATGCAAATTAAAACATATGAAAGTGACACTGAGAGTAAAAAAAAAAAAATTGATTTTGTTTGATATCTTTTTTTATTTATTTTATGCGGCTTGTTGTGTCAAATGCACACACAAATACTGTCACAATGTCCTTCTTGCCGAGTATTCACATGAACAGAGTAGATTATGTCCTACTTTAATGTAAAAAATTCTCATATGTAACAGAGTAGGCCTGTTTAACTTGAAGGGGCGCTGCACAGACCGATTGGTGTATGACATCAAAGTACCGTGAGAGCTATTCAAAAGCATAGGGAGTTGTCTGCTCTCTAATCGCTCTTATTGAAACCAAGCCTAGATTACAACTCATTGTGGAGTGTGCGTATTTATTACATCATAGATAGGTGAAAGACCATCTCTGCAGAAGAAGAAAAATGCCCACTTCTACATCGTTAACACTGTACCCCCACCCACTGATTCATGCATGACAAGTAGTAGGTAATTAACAGACGTGTCACATGATGCTAACACTGGATGGAGCAACTAACCAATAAACATTCCTTTGAAGAGTGTAAAATGTTGTGTAGTGCCAGGTTGTGTAAAAACACAGCTGCTTTGGATTTGTAGAGAGCCTGAAAAAAAAAAAAAAAAAAAAAAAAATGATGCTGTGCCCGCTATATTGGATCCGACAGAAATGACGCAACACACTTATGTGAGTAAAAAAGTTTTTACTGTCACTATTGCTTTGTTACATATCGTTTGATATTTACGGATTATTTGTACATGTCTAACCAAAATCAAACAGTGACCAGTGATTTCTGATATGCAATGATTCATGTAGGCCTACAGTCAGATGTTCTTTGTTTCAAAATCATTTATTGTCAGTAAATCAAACCAGTGACTAAACGGACAATTCACATTGTTTCTCTTAGTAGGATGAAAATAATCTGTTATTTAAACTGTGATTAAATTATATATAGAAAGCGATCAAAGAACTATTTCATTACAATCAAACAACACGAGTTTATCAGTGACTGAGTTTTGAAATCTTGCCAAAACTCCTGTTCAAATTAATGTGTTTGCACTGTTAGTTATGATGAAAGCATTTTGTAATTGTATTGAATATCGATACTTTTCAAGCTATCATACTGAAGTTAGAAATTCCAGTATCTTGACTGGAAAGGCTCCGATATACTTCAAACAAAGATCTTTTTCATTCTTCGTTTAGGGGTAAAATGAAGTTCGAAATGCATGAGCAGCGATATATGGTAAACGAACATCTGAAGCCGCCCACACTGCTGAAATCGGCGTTTAGATGAATATGTAAATATGTGCAATGCAATTTCTAGTCAGTAATAAAATAAACACAACAAAAATGAGAAAACAGCAAGCATTTATTATAGTTAAGATTATTATTAGAAAGCATAAGAAAAGCATCTCATCATAACATGGGTATGTTAGCACGAGCTCTGCAAATTAGCACTCCAGTCACGTTACGTCTTCATATAGCACTTTATTGAATAGCTTGCTTAAAATCAAGCAGCTTTACAGTATCAAATATGAAAAACAGTGTTAGCACATCTTCATTTTGTACTAAAAAAGCAGCTATTCAGTGTGTTCATGTTTTCACCCGTGGAGATCTTACCTCGACAAAGTCAAACACACAAAATGAGTCAAAGACGCATTCCACGCGAGTGAAGGCGGAGCCTCAGCGCACACCTCCTGTTACGTTATTGTCACTGACCAATGGTAGTACGAAGGTGTTTTGCAGCTGGAGGTGTTTTGCAACTTTTCCTGAAACTTCGCTTTGGCAAGCCGTTTCGAACTTCCAAAAAGAACACAAAACGAACTTCGTTTTTGCCTGATTTTGTTTGAAATTACGTCACATCAGTTCGTTCTTCGATTTCGTTTGAAATATACCGGGGCCTTTAGGTGCCACAATTTTTGAAATTTTTTAAAGGGTGCTGTGACTTAAAACAGCTTAGGAAACACTGGGATAGCCTATAGTGATATAACTAGAGTTTTATTCATGGGGTGGCCAAGGATACTTCGGGGGGTCCATAGAACATTGTCAGTAACCTTAACCTGACATCAAGAGCATGAATGATTTCTGTGATAGCTGATTACAGGTAGAAGTGATAATTCTTGTAACCACAAGTTTTTCAGTGTTGATGAGTATTAGTTTTCATGTTATGTCACACCCTTACAGAAAAACAAGGCTTTTCTCCATTCCGCCCACCAGTTATTTTTTTACTAGGTTTGTACTAATGCAGTAAGACAGTGATATGAAAAGACCAAATTCAATATACACCTTATTGATGATGCATATATGTCCAGGCAAGAACGTTTATTCCATAGAAAACCATTATAAAGAAAAGTTTAACCATTTGGTGTGTTGACTCATATTCTGGGCTTATTTGCTCATCTGTATATAATATGCATCAGCAGTAAGGTGCATACTGAATTTGATCTGTTAATGTCATCAGTTTAGTACATTAAGGCACTTTAAGTGTTTTTAGTTAGTAGTACAATGTTGAATTGGATCTCCAGGCATTCCTCTGATGCCGAACTGCTTGTTGGAGGTGAACATATGCTTAGTCCCAGACCCTCTTGCTCTTCTCGAACCAGTGAGTCACAGCTGGAACCTCAAACAACTCTTCTGACCAGGGAAAAAGGGGCAGCTGGAAGCCGAGTACATACTGAAATGGTGTTAGGCTGGTGAAGGGAGTACTCGGCTTAAGTTAGAAAAGTCGGGCCTTCCAACTGCCCTCAAGGTCCTCAATTCATGGCAATACTGTGGAAGGCCTTCACTCCTGGATGTGACAGGAAACCTCTTCTCCAGCTGTGCTGATGTTCATTGCAAGAAACTCTTGGATCTCCCTTTCCATCTGACTGTTTGTCTGAGGGTCATATCTAGAGGAGAGGTTTGTTGTCACACCCTTCTGCACTCATGCTAGGACCTCAAGGGCAGTAGGACGGCCCTTCAATGCAACCAAATGACACACTTTTGAGAATGGATTTACGGCCTCCAGCACACATGCAAATCCTTTTAAGATGGGGAGATCAGTAAGAAAATCCAATCCTAGTTGTGGCCAGGGGTGACGAGGAATGGACAGAGGAATACGTTTCCAAGCTGGAAGATGATGGTGGGACTTGCAGGACTGGTCTTGCTGGAGCAAGATGGTCTGGTAAATGCCAGGGTGACCAGAAAAGTGAACAGAGTCCATTAGAGTGAGTCTGATTGATGAGGGGTCCATTCGAGCACCCTGTGAAGTAGGCTCTGCAATGAAGGTTTCCACAAGTATACTGTCCAGAGTCCATTGGATGGGGCTCATGATGGCTGAGGAAGGTAGGATGGACTTGGGCTTGGAATGGAGAGAGGTGCATAAATATGTGAGAGGACATCTGCTTTGGTGTTCTTGGACCCTGGAAGGTAAGTAACAATGAAATCAAATTGCTTGGAGAAAAGAGCCCACTGGGCCTGGTGGGGGTTCAGTCGTCTGGCTTCCCATAGGTACTCCAGGTGGTGGTGATCAGATATGCATGGGAACCCTCAAACTAGTGACACCACTCTTTAAGCACCAGCTGATGGCTCGCTGCTCCCACTTGCCAATATCATAGTTTTGCTTTGCTGGGGAAAATTTACAGGAAAAGAAAGCACATGGATGGAACTCACGGATGGAACTGGATGCATTGACCTCTACATGAAGGGGGTGTTAAGATTAGGGTGAACCAAGACAGGAGCACTAGTAAAGGTCAACAACAGATGTAGCCTTAAGTCAAGAACAAAGTTTCACAGGGCTACACAATTTTAATGTAAATAACTACATACATAACAAATTGGATTGTTTTATATTTAAGTAAAATGGCATGATTCTCCAAGTACAAAAGTTCTCAGCTTTCCTGCAGGAGAGACAGTTCCTCTTGTCATCAAGAATATAAGAAGTTGTACTGAATAGTTTCTCACTTTCTTGTGCTGGTGTTTGGGGCAGATAAATATCTGCTTGTAATCTGCACAAGCAATGAAAAGCAATCTTTGTTCATGCACCTGTAGTCAAAGATATTGTTTCTTCTACTGATGGGTAGTTCAGCTAGATACATCTCCAGCTGTTGTGTAGCTGCACTTGTTGTAGCTCTGAGGGCTGTTTCATAAAACAAGATTAGAAAACAAGCCAGGCTTATTTTACTTAGTCAGACTTGTCAGCGAATTCTGTTTCATAAAACAAACTTAAATTAGTTCAAACTCAGTTACTCTGGCAACTTATGCTGGGAAACTAGCCTGGTCCAGGGCAGGCTAACTGTCAGGTTAAGCTGAGCTCCTCTAACACTTACCAATAGGAATGCAATGATATTACAACTGACTCTCTCACATACAATTATTTGACTTTATTAACATATACATGTATGACATATATGCTTTTGGCGCCCCGAATAGCAGATTCGATACACTGATTCATAACGCTTCCGAAGCTTCCTGAAGCAGTGTTTTCTGTGTGTCAAATTAATGTTCTTTAAATCATGGATCTAGTACTGTTGCAATGCAGCAATGAGGGTTGGGGTTGTGAAAGCTTTTTTTTTTTTTTTTAGCTGTTTTACACCATGGTCTGTTTGTGCCTCTTTTCTTAGCAGATGTTCCATTCTGCAATCAAGGGAATAACTTCAACAACAGGTTCATTAGCTGAGCTTATTTCCTTGGTTAACTCTTGGAATGGAGACAAAATTTTCAATTAATTTCCACTGATTTGCCCTCAACATTGCCGGCAGATTGTAATCAGACATGTACGCAGATAAAACTCTTGTTCAAGAAGACTTTCCAACCGTAAGTGCTGTTCCAACAAGTGGCTACATCTTGCTGCAGTCATTTGGGTGGCTTTCCAAACTGTATTTACAAAGTTTGTAATAGGGAATAAGCAAACAGAAAATGCTTAAAATTGCCTACATTTTTTGATCAATGTTGCTGTTATTTCTTATATGCTGCATTAACTCAATGGTCCCTCATTCACAGCCAATTTCAGCATGTGTCATGCAAGGTATGCTCTTGTCTACTGTCCTCTATAGCCTTTGCCAAGTTCCAATATCCAACCCACACTTCCTCACTCTTAACCTCATACTGGCTCCTGACACAACACAAGTCACATTTTGCGTACCCTACGCTGACTCTCACCCTCCCGCCTATCCTTTATGGTTTCATTCTCAATTCCTCTCCCTAATTAGTTCTCATCACTTGATACTAGAATTGCTATAGATGCTTTTTGCTCCACTCTTAGTCTTAACATCTTTTTGTTACAAACAACTGTTGCCTCCTCCCATCTAGGCAAGCCCAAGCCCTCCGCACCCTGGCTATCTGATGTTCTCCACAAGCATTGTTCTAAACTTAAGGTTGCAGAGAGGGAGTGGTGCAAATCTAAAGATCCCACTGACCTTAGTTTGTATCAGTCACTCCTCTCTTACTTCTCTGCTAATGTCTCCACTGCTAAAATTACATATTCTGAGACTGGGAAGAGCAGCTTGCAAATCATCAATACTCATCTTGCTGGATCTGTCTGCCAATTGTGACGCAGTTAACCACCAGATCCTCCAGTCAACCCTCCTGACAAAGGGCATCTCAGGAACCACACTTGAGTGGTTCAAGTCTTACCTCTTAGGTAGGTCTTTCAGGGTGTCTTGGAGGGGTTGCGACATCTAGCTACTGGGGTGCCTTGGGGCTCAGTGCTTGGATCACTACTCTTCTCTATCTACATGTCATCACTAGGATCTGTCATTCAGAAAAACATGTCTTTTCCTATCACTGCTATGCTGATGACACATAACTCTACCTCTTATTCCAGCCAGATGATCTGATGGTAGCTGCTCGCATCTCACCCAAACTGACAGACACTTCTTGCTGGATGAAGAACATCACCTTCAACTTAACCTTGCCAAGGCAGAACTGCTTGTGGTTTCGGCCAACCCAGCACTTCATTACAACTTCTCCATTCAGTGAGGTATCAACCATAACTCCTTCTCGGACATCCAGGAACCTTGGAGTTCTGATTGATGATCAGTTAAACTTCACAGACCACATTACTAAAACTGCCCGGTCCTGTAGATTTGCCTTTAAACAACATTAGGAAGATTAAACTCTTCCTATCAGAACATGCTGCACTACTCCTTGTTCAAGCTCTGGTACTGGTACTGTCTAACCTCCGCAACTGATCCAAGATACAGGAGCGACATTGGTCTTTAATGAGATGAAGCGAGCACACATCACACCTCTCTCTCAGCAATTTCCACTGGTTGCCATCGAATTCAGAGCTCTGATGTTTGCCTATAGAAAAACTGCTGGCTCTGCACCCCTATACTTAAACACACTACTTCAGAATTATATGCCCTCCAGAAGCTTGTGTTCTGCAAGTGAACGCTGCCTTATAGTGCCATTCCAAAGAGGCACAAAATAACTTTTATGGACCTTTACCTTGACTGTTTCCTGCTGGTGGAATAACCTGCCTAACTCAACCCAGGCAGCAGAGTCTTTAGGCATTTTCAAGAAATGTAGTCATCTTTTTCGTCTTTAACTTCAATACTATTAATAATACCATACTAACACTTTCTATTGTATTTCTATTCAATATATTATCTATTATCTCTGACAATCAGATGCATTTTAGACTTGTGTCAAGTGTAGTCTGCATCATGCATGACATGACGAAGGAGTAGCACTACAAACAGCATTTATTCAGAATTTTTAACACTCAGGAGATATCCAGGGAAACACATGGGAAATAGCAAACCACAATAAACTCAAATGCGAACTTTAGGATGACCATCATACTCTTTCAAGTTAAAAAGCCTTTTTTAACAGATGGATTCAGCCCATGCCTTCCTCAGGGACAGTAACACAGTCAACTATGCACAGGTGAAAACAGTGTAATTCATTAAATCATCTGATTAGCTAACAATTGTCATGTGACCAACATAACATCCACCAATACAACAGTTTTCCATACTCAAAAACACCAAAAAATGTATTATACAAAAGGAATAAAATCCAAGTCCTCATTCAATCCTGGATATATATTAGCCTTTAATTTATAAATCTAAAACATCTCTCTTTGATTAAGCTTAAGTTCTCTATTTCCTTTCCTAATAGTCCTGCTCACATGATCAATACCTTGTATTCAAAGGATAGCTGGATTACTCTTATGCTTTAATTTAAAATGTTTTGCCACATGATTTTCTTCATTATCCCTCCTAAATTTATGTTCAATCGATCCAGTCATTATCTTTTTTTTCTCCAAATATAAAACACCTTACATTGAGGACATTCCAGTCTATAAATAACACGAGTAGTTTGACAATTAATGAAAATGATTAATAGGATAGATCTTGTTTGTATTTACGTCTAAAAATGTTTTACCTTGTACAACCCTTAGGTTTATACCAATAAACTTTTATGGGTAGGTCATGAAAAGCTGTGTACCAATTTGTCCCCCAAGTTTTTTTTTTTAGTTTTTTTTTACTAAAAACTTATCATTGGAGGATCTGGAAATATATTTCTCAACAATTCATCACTAAGTAAAAATCCCATTTTTTTTTTCAATAATGTTTATTTTTTTCAGCAACTGCACTGTATATTGTTACAAAATAGACTTTATTAGAATTGTCTGCTCTTGTTTTTCTTTTTAACAAATCATCCCTTGCCATATTTTTTGCACTTTTTGCATCTTTTCAACATTTTAAACTTAATGCCTCTATTTATATTTAAAAATTGTTTTTCTAGACCCTTCACTTTATCTTCTAAATGTTGTTCTTTATCACAAATATTACGTAATCTATGAAATTGCCCAAAGCTATATTATTTATCAACTTGGGTGGGGAAAACTTTTAGCATGGATAATTTCTGTCAGTGAGTTTTCTAATGTGTGTAAAAATTTGTCACTATCTTTAGTAATTTCCCAGTCCCTAAAGTTAATATTTTCCTTACTATATTCCAACGATAATTTCACATTAGAATTAGTATTAGAAGATCATTTCTGAAGCAACTTTTCATAAAATGTGTTTTACAATGGTCAAAATTGTTTGTTTTCAGGTTTAAATTAGACAAAGAAAACAAGATATGAGCATCATTTTACTTATTGTCAGCCAATTTGAAGATCGAAAAGACTGCAACTGGAGAGAGCACACTGGTAAGATAATTTATTCTCTCTACTTGTAATGAAGACAACTCGACTGTGTGTTGAGCTTCAGGATGTGACACTGAACTTTCAGTTCTGGTAGTTTGCATGTCGGCTTACTGAAAAGAGGCTCTCCTCTGCGGCGATGTGTGCTGCAGTAGTGCCATCATATCTGGGTACCAGGAGCCGTTAAAAAAAATGACCTACCCCTAACCCCGCCCCTAAACCTACCCATCACTGGGGTTTAGACAAATATGAATTCTTACGAGTGAGGTTGTACAATTCATAGGAATTAGCCACTTCGTAAAATACGAATTAATTGGTCGTGAGATAGCGTTGGAGAAAATACATGAAGTGATGAATGCATGAATGGAGTTTCCACATGCGTCATTTTGATGTGTGTGGAATGTTCAATGACAGTGGTCATGCTAATGATTTGTCAGAGCTACGCACTTTCATTGAGTTTAATTCTCACACTTTGATAACTCATAACTTAATAAAACAAACTATGTTTCAATGAATAATGATTACCTCAAAATGTAGATCTGTATGTAGATACAAGGTATTTTATCTGAATTAAATACATACACATCTCTTGCTTTTGCTCACGTGCCAGCAATTATCCCTCTGTGTGCCATAGGTTGCTGACCCCTGCCCTAGACCATACAGTACCTGTACTTTATATTTTTCCCAGAGATGCACTCTCTACTCTTTGACTTTGTTTGAAACTCAAATGAGAACTGACCAAGGAATGAACAAAAAAGGGAGTACTTATACACAGGCTTAACAAGGGAACACAGGTGAACGAAATCCCTAATCAAGGCAATAAACATTGAAAACTTAGTAACTATAGAAACTAATACTGCACAGGAAACTGGAACATGAACAAAAACATAATGAAACATAATATAACTCTGACATTATGCCCCCTCGTGCCTTGAAGAAATGTCCAACTGTGGAGGGAGTGAGGGGCTTTGGAGGAGGATGAGGAGCTTGTGATGGACAGGACACAGTTGGAGTCAACATAGAAGAATACCATAGCGAAGCTGAAGGAAGGAGGAGCCAGCTTAGAGCCTTCATGGGCCTCATGAACAGGACCGACTGACTAAGGGGGAGCTTGCGACCTGGGAGACCCTCGCAAAGCTGTGAGGGCGAAAGCCCAGGGCCACATCATGGGTAAGGGGCTGAGGTGATGACAGACTGACAGGCCATGGTGGAGTCATAGCCCTGGTCTCCTGAAGTGATGCCAGGGGATCCATCTCACAGAGCTTGGCTGGTGAAGAGGAGACCCAAGGCAGAGCTGGAAAGTTGGTGAGGGTCTGTAGCGGGAGCAGAGCTGCGTGGCACAAGCGGGTCGTGGGGACTGGATTGAGTCAACGGTAAAGGGGGACAGTGGGGTGGACAGGTAACAGTGTGCAATTGGATCATCTAATATATTCCTTGGAGTGGATACTGGGGCAGAGACAAAGGTGGGAGCTGGCTCCATTGGGAAGTGAATGAGCCAGCGCTCCTCAGCTGCCTCCACAGCACAAACTGTGGGACCTGAGGGTAGGCTCTGGCCTTGGGATGGAAATGGCATCAGGCTCTATCTTCGGGACGGATACGTTGGCTGGCTATGGCTCTGTGGTAGCTCTTGCACATGGTCCATGGTGGGTTGGCTTAGGCTCTATATCTGTGGTGGGCTCGGGTGTCGAACTACGTGTTTTTGATCACACCCAAATAGGGGCAAATTTGACAAGCTATAATAAATGATCTGTGGGGTATTTTGAGCTGAAACTTCACAGACACCTTCTGGGGACACCAGAGACTTATATTACATCTTGTATAAGGGGCATTATAGGTCCTCTTTAACTCTCAGGAGATATTTAGGGAAATGCAGGAGAAATAGCAAACCACAATAAGCTCAAAAGAAGCTGAAGAAGAAAGTGATATTAAACAACATTGGAGGACATACAGCAGCTTGGTTTGAGCAAAGAATGTAGGCTTTAATGAAAAACAGCCGAAAAATACACATCGTGTTGCAACAGTATTTTGTTGTCATTCCCTTTGTAGCACATACAAGTGACGATTCTCTGTCAACCAATTAACATTCTGCAGTGTGTAGCTCCACCCTTTTGGCACCGGTACTATTGTACTAGGTACCCCAACGGAAGGGTCCCAAAAAAGTGGTACGGTTCAGCATTTTGGTACCATTCACAATTTCTGACAATGGAAACGGAAATAATTGCATACTGTACTGCAGTGGTTCCCAGCCACATTCCTGGAGGCCCCCCAACACTGCACATTTTGCATGTCTCCTTGATAAAGCACACCTGAATCAGGTCATCAGCTCATCAGCAGAAATTCCAAGACCAGAAATGGGTGTGTCAGACAAAGGAGACAGAGAAAATGTGCTGTGTTGGGAAACGTGGTTGAGAACCACTGTCATACTGTACTGAACTACACTGAACCGCACCGCTAGGTGGAAACAAGCCATTAATTTTTCAATACACAGATGATGGAGGGTCTTAGAACTCTAACACCAATAAAAATAAAGACAAATCTAACTTGTAAGCCACTTTAAGGCAAGCCTCCAACGTTAGTAAAAAAACAAATATGTAATGCTGCAGTATACAGGGAAGGAGACAAGGGGCTTAAAGGGATAGTTCACAAAAAAAAAAAAAAAAAATTGTCATCATTTGCTTACCCTCAATTTGTTCCAAACCTGTATAAATTTCTTTGTTCTACGGAACACAAAAGAAGATCTTTTGAAGAATGTTTGTAACCAAACAATTGTGAGGCACCATTGACTTCCAAACTGTTTGGTTCCCCATATTCTTCCTTTGGGTTCAGCAGAACAAAGAAACTCATACAGGTTTGGAACAACTTGAGGGTGAGTAAATGATGACAAAATTTTTATTTTTTTGGGTGAACAATCCCTTTAAGAGAAACCCTAATCTAGTGCATTATTTTAGGGAAAAGTAACTTGTAGTGGTGTCTGAGACCATAGTGGACACTGTTGATTGTACTCTTTCAATCCCAAAATGCACCACAATAATGAGTGTGCAACCATCCTACACATAGCTAGAGAATACCTTATAATCATAGGTAGTGAGCTGTAGTTCTGACCACTTTGTTTGCGAATGTCCATTTTATGGTTTTGCTAATAAATAAATTGTTGAACTATGATACAAACAACAGAACTTGTGACCATAGTTCCGTAGATTCTTTTGGGAAATGCAGTTGGGTCACGTTTCCTGATGAAGATGGATTTTAAAGCAAGAGCATTCTCTGTGCGTGATTACCATTGTTTGTAGATTTATTTTTTTACATGCAAATATCCGAATATGCAAATATTACATCCAAATACGCACTTAACATAAATGTGCTGTTTGTGAAGTACTGAAATGCCAGTCAGCTTTAGTGTTATATCTAATTGTGTCCCATCTAATAATAATCAACCCAATTGACTAAATACAAATCATTTTGTTATTATTTTGTGTGGATCGATCTATTACTTATACACATTGCTTTGTTTGACTTCAGTTTTCAATGTTTAATTTTCTCTAAGTCACCTGTGGATGGAGCCACAATCTTCCAGGATTAGTGGAAGTGAAAATTAGATTGCCCTGTGACTCATCCTGGCAATGACGTGGACACTGAGTAGTGAAGTTCACAGTGTTGCCAGTATTAGCCATGGAGTTTGCATTAAAGAAGTGCTGTGTAACATTGCCTCAAAAAGACAAACAATGGTCTGGATCTATATGCAGATAAAAAGTTGTTTAATAGCTCCAATCTTAACTTGACCATGAAACACATGACATGAAGTGTAGGCTCAAGACTTCAATCTTTAACCACATGAAAGGCACACGTATGAACAAACATTAAACTTGTTCAAGATGCATCGGCACTGTGCAGACCGATCAGGGTATGACATCAAAGTACCGTGAGAGCGATTCAGAAGCATAAGGAGTCATATACGCTCCAAACACTCTTGCGGTACTTTGATGTCATACGCCCATCGGTCTGCACAGAGCAGATGCATCTTGAACAAGACTAATAATCCACCCAGGGCAAGTCAGAGCACATAGTTAAATACCTGAGAAAAAAAAAACACCTGGAGCTAATAAACATGAACAAATAGAACTGCAAAGACTATGACAAGAACTACAAAATAACATGAATGCCAAATTACAAAATAAAAGACATGACAAAGTACAGCATCATGACATGCTGACATATAGGCCTACTCATCAAGCAGCGGTGTGCTCTTTACTCCCCCAAATGAATGGCATCCATGCTGAACATGGGTCTCAGAGAAAGAAATAAGTGTTGTTGAAGAGGAAGAAGATGGTGAGCCAAGATATGTGCTATATATGGAAAGTTTTCATTCATGGTGGCAAGTCATTGAAAATTTGAAATTGAAACAAGCAAGAAAGGTTGACATGGAGCAGCTAAATCTCGAACCTCTGGGGAATTACCCTTTAAAAAAAAAAAAAGCGCAGAACAGAGGAGAGTCTGCTGGCAAAAAGAGGATGTGATAGAGCTTGTAATAAAACCAGAATCAACATTGTCTTGGTGGCTAATTCGTACAAGTTGTACAAATGCTTCTGCCTGCTTGCCTTCTTCCCATAGTGCATCCTAGTGCCATGTGTTCCCCAGGTTAGTGACCAACACGCTCCCGGCCATCCATGTGATGTAAAAGAAAACGTGATTCATCAGACCACCTTCTTCCATTGCTCCATGGTCCAGTTCTGATGCTCTCGTGTCCACTGTTGGCTCTTTCGGAGGTGGACAGGGGTCAGCATGAGCACCCTGACTGGTCTGCAGCTATGCAGCTCCATACGCAACAAACTGTGACACACTGTGTATTCTGACACCTTTCTATCAGAACCAGCATTAACTTCTTGAGCAATTTGAGCTACAGTAGCTCATCTGTTGGATCAGACCACACAGGCCAGCTTTCGCTCCCCACGTGCATCAGTGAGCCTCGGCCGCCCATGACCCTGTCGCCGGTTCACCACTGTTCCTTCCTTGGAGCACTTTTGATAGATACTGACCACTGCAGACCGGGAACACCCCACAAGAGCTGCAGTTTTGGAGATGCTGTGACCCAGTCGTCTACCATCACAGTTTGGCTCTTGTCAAACTTGCTTAAATCCTCACACTTGCCCATTTTTCCTGTTTCTAACACATCAACTTTGAGGACAAAATGTTCAATTGCTGCCTAATATATTCACCCACTAACAGGTGCCGTGATGAAGAGATAATCAGTGTTATTCACTTCACTTGTCAGTTGTCATAATGTGATGCCTGATCGGTGTAGTTGAAACCAGTTGGAACTACAGCTCTCCAGCTGTTTGAAGCATATTTCTTGTTAAAATGACATGTAAACTTAAATAGATAGTATTCTCTTGGGTACAATAAAGAAGGTAACGTTCGGTACATTCTATATCTTTCATTCCACTTGAATTGACATACATTTTAATCTATATATTTAAAAATGTCAATAATCAGCGCTGTTTTTGAGGACTGCGCATGAGTATAGATGCGTAAAGGAACCTCAGAGTTAGCCTATGATGTACGAGGGAACCCGTGATGAATCAAACATCAAATAAGGCAAAGCGGCAGGGAACAAAAACAGTGAAGTAATCCTCAGAGCATTGGAGAAAGCTGCTGACTGAATGGAACGCAAGCTATAAAGTGTAGGCTATGCCTGCATGTTACGTGATTAAAAAATTAACAGCTTTGTGTTAAGTATATTAACTATAATGTTAAATACAGTCACTGGCGTAGGAACCGGGGGGGACGGGGGGGACGTGTCCCCCTCAATATTGGAAAATGCTGCATGTGTCCCACCCAAAAATTAGCCTATACACCGCAGGAACAAAAACTGTACATTTTGAACTTTTATTTTGAATACGCGACGAAGAAGATATTCGGTTTTGTCAGTCAAACCCAGAGTGATTTCATTCATGTTTGAATAATCACCATTCGCCAATCACCAGCTTTATATTCTTCACTTTTCACCTATAGTCGGACTCGGAGCATCTGATTGGTAGAGAGAAGTCAACATTACACTACGAACATTCAAATACGTTATTGGTGCGCACCAGCTTTGAACGACTCGACTTTGTATGAGGTAAATTAGTCTCAGTCAAGCGGTTTAAATTAACAAGCTTTTTAAAACTGAATTATGGATACGAGGCATGACATTAAATCAACAGTGGAATTTTGTATGGCACGTATGTTATGCTTTGCGAGAGGAGGTTAACGTTACGTTAGGTAGATAGCCATATAGCGGGCAATCGATTTCTCTGTGTTAACCTTAGCAAAAGTAAAACGTTCTGTCATCTCTTTTCAGCATAATGCCACCACAGAAAAAAAAAAACCAAAGGAAATAACGTTGCTGAAGTTTTTTACAAAGAGTAAGGTTAGTGTAAATAGTTATAATACAACACATTTTACACAAGGACAGGGCGACATCATAACCTTCATTTCATCAAATATTTGCCTTGTAAAGTGCCCCTTTCCTTTCTGCCCGCAATTGCAGGGGGGCTTGTACACTTTTATGTTTCCCAACTTCAATATTTATGTAATAATAAATAGATAAATTAAACAGATGAACAGATGATAAACAGATGATTTTGTTTATTTATTTTGCTGTTATTTCATATATGTCGTACCACGTGACGTCACCATACTGTATGTTACTATTATGGTGGCGAGATGGACGTTGATTCATAATGGCCAAAATGTCCCCCCCAATGTCAAAGTGGTTCCTACGCCCCTGAATACAGTAAAATCTCAAGTCGATTAATTAGCACCACCTGCACGTGACGTCATTAATGACCGTCCTATATTGAGGAACTAAATATGTATCAAACGAGAGAGGTGCGACCGGTTTCGAGTTTCTTCAGTGATGCACCGTACCCCTTTTTTGTGCAATAATTTGAGAAGTCCATGGGGTCCCGTTTTGAATCCCACGAACATTCGATTTATAAACAAAAAAAAGGTGAAATATTTTTCATATGTTCCTTCGTAGGCTATTCCACAGACGAAAAGAAATGCATACAGGTATAAAAAACACGTGTTAATGTGGACAGAACTGATTTAATTTTTGTTATGAACTCTCTCTTCAAGAGTAGTCCTCACAGACATGACTGGAATAGTCAGCACCGTTAATATTAAAGAGACGGTCACATTTTTGGCTATATTTACTTGCAATTTGTTAGGTAGCCTATGCTTATTAATGCATATATAACGTTTTAACTTATTAACTGTCATGTAAATTCGAAGACTGTGTAGGCTATAGTTTTAATAAAGACCAATATTTTTATTCGCGAATATAATAGCTTTTAAATAGCAATTAACAAATTACATATAGAAAGCAAGATGCTAGGCGATTTTATTTCTGTCAAACACATTTTATAAATTGAGTATGCATATGATTTAGGCGCCGCAGGGCAAAAGGCGCCTTTGATTTTATTTTCCCCCTAAACCACTAGATGGCATAAAAACTTGCCGCAGCACTTTCCTAAACATTTGCTTTTCAAGATTTTAGCTTTTAAAATTTGTCTGATCCTTGACGCGAACGCAGGCAGCAGTGCAAAGCTGATTCTGGGTAGTTTGATCTAATATTTGATTATTTATTTATTTATTTTTTTCAAATGAGAATCGATTAAATTAAGTTTGTATTTTCAGACAAAGGTCTTCTTACTGATTTTCAGCTTTGCTCAAGGTAATTCAAATAAACAGTTTTTCAATAACGGAAGAATATGTAAAAGTATGGTATTTGGGGTAAAAAGCGCACCTGCTGTTGGGGCAAAAGACAATAATTAACATGATGATAAAAAGTTATCTGACTCTTCCATTTGTTGACACGACATGGTCAGTTTCAGATGGTTAATATCATATATTAAGTTGGGTGTCCACCTTAGTATTTATTATGAAACAATCATACTTTAAAATATTATATTAATCATATCATAATAAAATATCAATTATTGTTATACTGTAAATCTGTATTAAATATTATGGGATCTCCTTCAGTGCTTTCAGAATCTTTACTTTTTAAAATAATTTTGTTTCTGTATTTTTAAAATATATTTTTATAAACATATTTTAATGACAGTATATTGAACAAAATTTAATGATTTATCAAAATAAACAGAAAATAGTACAAACTTTGCTAATGTTATTCTTTTGAACAGGTATAAACCTAGACATTAAAAACATCATTTTAGCTAGGCTATTTGTATCAATACTGTGTGCCTTTGGCCCCCCCTCGCCCCCATACATTTATAAGATTTTTAAACAAAATAAACCACTTTTATGATTTATTTTCACACAAAATCTGCTGCTCCATAAATGTTCAATACAAACAGTGAAAAGCAATTTTTTTCTTTACGGTGTTCCTTTAGCCGCCTCCAAGACATTGGTTATAGTTTATTTTGTGTCCCTTTTGCTCATAATAGGGAAGAAAGTGATCAACATGACTGATGGACGTTTTAATGCACTATAGCGACGATCTGCGTCTAGAAAGGATTAAGAACGATAGGCTATATGTTTACCCTAGGCCTATTAGCAATCTGTTAAAGAAATTATTTTTCACAACAAATATATTATACAATAATCTGAGCATGTCATTAAATTCTACCGATGTCACAATTGACAAATCATTAATAGGCTACAATAAATGAACAAATTGGTTGTGGTGTAAGAACTGTGGTTAAAGAAATGTTTGATCTAAATGGGAAGGTGGGTTGAACGCTCACTGAATTCAGGCTGTTGTATTATCTGCTGGAAAACTGGCGAGGGCGCCAAAGGACGCGAAAACAGTTCAGTGCGCGCCTCTGTCACGCTCGCTCTCTTCTTGAAGTGGATAACTTAACCTCGCCTTAAAGAGCCGCTCACGCCCCACGTTAACACTTCATTTGAGACTGTAGTTCCAGGACCACATATTAAAACGGATTAATACTTAGCTTTTTTTACAGAGTTTTTTTTTTTTTTTAAGAGATATGCTGACATATTGTGAGAAACGAAATAAAGTGAAATACCCTTTTGCATATTAGATTTATTTTGTGTATAGGCATGATGACCAACGATTTAGATTGGCATTGTTCATAATTATAATCCATATGCAGTTTTAAGGTATGCATAATATAATTATTCAGCAATAAACAGTAAGGATTACATGAGTAAATTTCACAATATAGGCTATACAAAAGAATTAAAATTCTCCAGTATTAAAACATACCTTTGGTTCAGTCTTTCATACCATGAATTTTAAACATGGGTTTAATAAACGAAACTGTCACTGACCGTCATTTCTTAGTTTTACAGGCTTTGTGGTGAATGAGGATAATCGAAAATATTGTAGGTGATTTCAGTAGCTAAGATACACAAAACAAGAACGTTTCGAAAACGTCTACCAATAAGAAAATAATAAACAATTCTACCAAAAATGATTCAAAAAATAGTATGCAATAATATATGAGTCTGGGTCATCTATATCTCCAGCAAATAGGCTATAAGAAAACCGCATCGTTCTAATAATGCCACAAAATGTAATGTGTCTATATCGTTATTTTATAACGAACAACCAACATATTCGCAACGGGATCTTCTAATTGGATGCAAAAATCTTTAACTAATGCCTCTCATTCGAAAACGTCTGTGTGAAATAATCGACAGAGAAAGAAAAAAGAAACAGAGCTCGGAGAGAGAGAGGGAGTGGGAGAGCCAGAACAGAAGGAAGGAACAATAGAGAATCAAAGCATAATGATATTCCTAAATGAAGAGGGAAATGTTGCCGCGCTCATTTTATTAATCAGACTGTCAATTTCACCCCAGAGGCCAACCCCAGGAGCCATCTAAAACAGACTCCGATCAGAAGCTGCTCTCCTCACTTCTCCTCTCTCTCTCCACCTGGATATACGCGTCTGGCCGATCAAGGGCCGACTCTATCAACCGATGACAGTCTCTCTCCTATTTATTTGCTTATAAACCTGTTACAATAAATGATCATTCGAGCCGCGTCACGCGCACCTTTAACGACGAAGGCGCAAACCACTTTTTGATGAATGACTTTCTGGACCAGAGAGGATGCGCGGGTCATTTTGAGCAGTCATTCGTTGCCCGCACTGGCATTCCTCTGTTTTTTGCTTCCAGCTCATAAAGGTGTTATATTATTTAGAGGCGGCAGCTGAGCTGAATGCGGATTAGATCCGCCACCAGTCATCGGAGCACCAGCCCTGGGACTTTGGATTTTTTTCCCCCTGCACGACTTCATGATGGAGAGGATAAGAAAAGAAATGATTCTGATGGAAAGGGGACTACACAGTCCAGTGGCAGGAAAGAGGCTCTCCAACCTCTCTGACTCGGCCGGGAACGCGGTGCTTGAGGCCCTGGAAAATTCCCAGCACGCAGGTCGCCTCAGCCCGAGAATAACTTCCGCCTCGCTGCATGGCGGGCTCGGGGATATTCCCAGCAAAGGCAAGTTCGAGATAGACAGCTTATTTGGAAACCACCACAGCGACAATACCTCGTCCACAGAAGTGTCGTCCTCCGAAAGCAGGAAGAAAATAAACCTGTATCCTGAAGTTTCTCCTGACTCCGATATGAACAGCGATGTGGAAGTGGGCTGCCCGTCTCATCGCTCACCGGGCAGCATCAGCCAACAGAAGGAAAACAATAGCAAAGGTAAACAACCGACGTGGAAACTTTGGTTTTGTGCTTTATAAATGTGTTCAGGTGCTAATTTGTGAAGGTTTTACAAAGTTGTGAAGGTATAGCTCTAATTGTAATTTGCTTTATGTGATTTGTATATTTTATTTCATAGTAGCATTTTTTTTTTCTAAAGTCTGTCTGAGTGCTGGCACGTCTGTTACCGTTGCCTTTAACGAATTAAATTATCTATGAGGACTGTATACATTTTGCTGTGTTAAAATTATGTTTTTGAATTGTTTTATACGTTTGTAATTCATTATTGATACTCCGGCTTTCATTTTTGATTTAAAATAATTGCGCATTGCATCTAGATTATGTGACAAATAAAGTTAAATGTATTGAATTGCTATATTTTATAAATACATCACAGATGATATGTGTTCTTGTATATTTTGTTTTATAATGTAAAAAAAAAAAAAAAATAGCGTGATAAAAGAAAAAATAAATAAATGTATACGTTTGTCTTTTATTTCTTTCATTATCCGATTTAGGTTTTTCGGACAGTAATTCAGGAGCATCCAATACAAGCTCATCGTCTCTATCGAATCTCAACGGTAATTCCATGGGAAACTCCAGCAGCTCGAGCTCGGACCAAGTGAGGAGGTATCGGACTGCGTTTACCCGGGAACAAATTGGAAGATTGGAGAAAGAATTTTACAGGGAAAACTACGTCTCGAGACCCAGGAGATGTGAACTGGCCGCAGCGTTAAATTTACCCGAAACAACAATAAAGGTAGCTATTGGTCTGATTTGGTTTACCTCTTCCAAAGCAGATAGAATAGAATGTTAGAATGTTCTCTTGAAATAGAATGTTAGAATGTTCTCTAGAAGATAGAATGTTCTTGCTAATTTAGAATGTTCATAAAAAGTCAAATATTACCCTTTTGCACAGCCTCTAGCACAGAGCTTCAGGAGTAAATTAATACACAAACAAAAACACGCATTTTTATATGCCAGTTCTCATTCTAAAAGATTAATTAATTCTCGTAAATATTGTTTACAAATAATAATAAAAAAAAAATAGAATGTTTAATTAGGCTATGTGTAGAAAGATAATCGATTTAATTTTGTCTGATGCAGAAACATGCCTCTTAACCAAAGGGGTTGCATTTACAAAATTATTGGCCACAAATACTCCTCTGATGACAAA